>NC_092251.1:1815000-1870000 GCF_036320965.1 Panulirus ornatus | reverse complement strand
GTTTCAATGTACTTCATTCTTTAATATAAAGTTTTTATCCATTTTTCCCTCAGTCGTATGTAACCTCGTAATGGACCCTCAAGCGAAAGAGAGCAGAATTGCAGATCAAGATTAAATCTGGAGGTTCAAAAATGACTAGATAAGTACATGCAAAGCTTAATGCATTTGAAAGACTCCAGGAATAAAATAGTACGTTCTTCGAGGAGAGAGAGAGAGAGAGAGAGAGAGAGAGAGAGAGAGAGAGAGAGAGAGAGAGAGAGAGAGAGAGAGAGAGAGAGAGAGAGAGAGAGAGAGAGAGAGAGAGAGAGAGAGAGGGAAATTCCCTTGATAGTTAATTCTTCAATTTTAAACTCCAGGAACCAACTTCACTCAGAACTCAATATAGTGTGAGAAAAATACGAAACTGATGCATATGAAATCCAATACCAAATCTTTCTTCATTTAATAGAAAATCTGAATAATAGAACGATATTCCCCTACGACGGTGACAGCCAAAACTATTTCATATTTTCTTTTTAAATTCTCGAAAAGTTTGCTATACATATATATATATATATATATATATATATATATATATATATATATATATATATATATATATATATATATATATATATATATATATATATATAGCGACAGTTCTTTCATGATGCTTCATCTTATTCTTCTCTACTCTCTCTTCCCCACATTCCCTTGTCTTCTCTTACCGTTTCTCACTTCTCACTCCCTCTCCTCTCCTCCTCTCCCTCTTTTCTTTCCTCTCCCGTCCTTCGTATTCACATCAGATATTGATGTAAGTGTACATAATTTAGCATGTAAACAAAGTCATTTCTGGGTAAAGGGCACAGAAATATCATCCTAAATGTAGTAATTAGTAAATGTCATATCAAGATGAGTTGTTCCTAGAAATCGACTAATTTTCAGGGGACTACAGTGTATGGACCTATAGATGCTAGGAGAAGCATACTAGGGGGCCATGGTTAAATGAAACTACAATGTTTTCCCACAAGGCCATTGCATTTCAACTGATGCTAACAATGTATCATATACTGAACCTATTCTTATCTATCCATTACTTGTACTTTTCGTGTAGTTAACTTTGCTATAGTTTAGTGATATATGTGAGCAATGTTTCTAAGTCTATGGAACACTGTTCGTCGCTCCTGTTTACCTAAATTGACAAAAACGGGCTTTCACACACCTGGTAAATCAACTCCTGAAGCACGAGTGAACGATCCTTGCGAACGATGGTACGACCCTTAGGGTATGGTGAACTTTGATTCAGCACCTTAAGGGTCAGGTCAAAAGTCAGGACATTATAGCCAGTGAGAAAAAAAGAAAGTGTGAAAGTGAGAAAAATACAATCGACTCAGCGAGTCATATATCTTGAAGAGAAACGGGTGACGGTGGGTGTGAACCCGGAAAATAAACTGATTATCCCGATAATTCATTATTTTTTTCCCTAATGGAACGTCGTGGGATGTAGCCCCAGATCTAAGAAATAAGGTTATATAGAAATAATTCTGACATATGGCAGTGATAATTCTAGGTTAATGTTTTCCCAGTGAAATATGGAGTACGTTCTCCATATCTGGACGATGTCAGCGGACATGTGTGGGATTACAGATGACACTCTGCTGCTCACTGAATCTGTGTGTGTGTGTGTGTGTGTGTGTGTGTGTGTGTGTGTGTGTGTGTGTGTGTGTGTGTTATTATCAAGAAAAACTACGATAGTATAATTTTAATGGTTGTATATTTATCAAACATATACGTGTCATATTTGATCATGTGAAAGAGGCTACGGTGATACTCGAATCCCTACAACCCATCTTGATCCCACTTAACTCAGGCACCAAGAAGATCACTATGGATCTATACTGTTACTTAATGAATGATAAGTGAGAGCATTCGACACGCTTGGAATGCAGTGTTCCATCTACACATCATCACTACCACAGTGTTCCATCTATACATCATCACTACCTCAGTATTACATCTATACATCATCACTACCACAGTGTTCCATCTATACATCATCACTACCACAGTGTTCCATGTATACATCATCACTACCACAGTGTACCATCTATACATCATCACTACCACAGTGTTCCATCTATACATCATCACTACCCCATATCTATCTTTCGTTTTTTTCTTTTTTCTTTTTTGGTGCTTATGAAACCCATTAGATTTCGTTTACTATAGTGTTCTTGGTAACTATGATTAGATATTCTCTTATAGTGTGTGGAGGAAAGAGAGGGGTTTCTTATCTACAATCACATTCGAGTTAAACTGATTGTTTGGAAAGATAAAGGTTCATTTATTCCTCCTCATCGTACAATACAGAAGTATCTTTTTCCCTCTTCTTTGATTCTAATTCTTATCGTGTTTGTTGCGTGTTTTATATCCTCGAGGTAATCTCCATTGCCTCCTTTTTTTGCGTGTGTTTTTGCTCATGCAACTCGTTTCAACTTTCACTGAACTGTTTTCTTTATTGACGATGACTACGTCAATTACTGGGTGTATTAAGGTATACGAAAAGTATCTCCATTCAATTATCATTTCTGGACGTTTTACTGAGGAAAATATCCATTGAAACCCACTCACTGATACGCAAATCCTCTGGACGTGATTAAAAGAGGCGTAATTTGAATGAATCAACGACGGTGATTGCATTTTGAATTTCAGAAATGTTAAATGGCTTTAGATCTGTTAAATCAGTTAAAATATGTTAATGACGGGACCTAATGGGAGATACGTTTTTTATCTGGAAAGTTTAACATGCGATAATTTCACGTTAGTGAGCGTTTCAAATCTCATCAACATTAGAGGAAATTCCACATGTGGAGGTATTTTGTAGGTTCTGAACCAACATCCTCTGTCACCTACATTTCTGTATTCATTTTTCGCAAACTGAAGTAAATACACCAAACTGATACTGAAATATTAACTTTTATATGCAGTTATCTATCTATATTTACGTCACAAGTAGCGATACATTTTTATCTTTCTTACAGTCTTCCAACAATGATCAGATCAAAGGCTTCACAACGGTTCTCAGAAAGTCTTCAAGTCAACAATGGTTTCTTCCAGCACTTTATTTCTTACCCATCCCGTAATTACCGTGAACATTCCTTTCCCTTTCCTACCCTCTTTCTCCTCCCTTGTTCACCTTCTCATTTTTATTTCCTGAGCTTGCTCACGACTCTTCAGCTAATACTTACTCACTACTTTCCAAGTCCTCTAAGACCTGCCTGACTCACTATCCCCTGCCTTATGCACTTATCCATCCTTCGTCCTTAATTTCTTCACCAGCCTCTTGCTAGTATTCACCCATTACCGTCGTCCCCACTTGTTCTAGGACTCATCTGCACCTTACTGAGTCGCTATCATCCTCACTACCTGTTCTAGGAATCACCTAAATCCCAGTCACCTTCTGGCATCCTCCTCACCTGCCCTAGGACCCCTTTACTCACCCGCAACCATCCTCCTCACCTGCCCTAGGATCCGTCTGACTCATCACGCCCTGAGGGAGAGCTGGGTCAGGCAGGGGGCGTTACCTCCTGTAATGGTTTGCTTCCTTGCCCCAGACTGTCCCTCTGGCCACCCCTGGGGTCTTAGCGCCCTTCATCATTACCCTTATTAACCCTGGACCTGACTGCCCGCGCCCTCACCAGCATTCTCCCTCACCATCGTCGCTGGAAATACCCCACTCCACCCTCCCCCAAGATCTCCCACTATATTCCTCCCTCTTATATGGTTAAACAGGAGACGTCAGGAACTTGGACACATTTTGGTCTCGCCCATTTCCAGACCCCCCCCCTCTTCCACAAGTCCTCTCCCTCCAAAAAAAAAAAAAAGATAATAGAGAACAGCCAATTGACGCTGAGCTCCAGATGGTGTCAAGCTGATAACAAAATCTCCTTTTTGCTTCACCAGCCTGTTATCAACGACAGCGATTAAAACTTTTTATCTTAGAGGAAAAGTAAATGACCCTAAAGCGAAAACACCAAGTGTGTCGGAGAAGAAGGAACAACACTAAAAGTCTAGAATAAAATTCACTTTGTACCTGTAGTCTACATTATGTTTAACAAGCATCATTTATGTTTCCGGCGCTGAATTATGGTTGTACAATCAAAACGCTGTAGGTCACCACTTGAGAGAGTACTTCACAGTGAATGAAAGTTGGTTCTTCAGTGACATCTGTTCCAACCAAACCAAGACTGAGTCTTACACCAGTACACCACTGTGAAGAATGTAGGTTCTGAGAGGCCTCACCATAGGTCGTGTGATGCACTGTTCCTTAATATTTTACTCGAACCCTTGTAGCGGACGACAGGTGTCGCCTCAAGGGTGAGACAGAACAAGATGGTAGCAACCACTGTAAGAAAAACAAAGCCACAGCCCCTTCGAGGTTGATTTTAGACGTGGCAACTACAGGTAGTGGTACAGATGCTCACAAACACGAGTTGTCTTCTGTATGTACCACAAATGATGTCGTGACCTCAGGACACTAATGCTGTCCTCCGGCAAATAACCCCTGCAAGAAATATCAACTCTCCTATTATCTGTCCTTACTATGCAGCCCCACGTACACACACACACACACACACACACACACACACACACACACACACACATACTCTGTGAACTGGTATTGAGAGGGTGTTCAGTGTGAATATTGGGCAGCAGACTTCCATGTTTATCCACAAGGGATTAGCAGCAACAAAGACTCAGTCGTGCAAATTAGAGGATCAGTGACCTGAATGACTGAATACCAAACAATACTCAAGCAGCGCAGACAGAAAGGCTTGGCAGCAGACAGGACAGCTTAGTAGGGCCAACTGAGAGGAAACATAGCAGGTAGAACGTTTCAAAAAAGGAGATTCGATGGCTGGACAGCCGATGTA
Source organism: Panulirus ornatus (assembly GCF_036320965.1). Lineage (NCBI taxonomy): Eukaryota > Metazoa > Arthropoda > Malacostraca > Decapoda > Palinuridae > Panulirus > Panulirus ornatus. The sequence continues at coordinate 1,865,087 of NC_092251.1, read as the reverse complement.
GAGACAAACTGAGGAGACTTCTGAATAAACCGTAATGATCTGGCAAAGCGTCTCCGTGGGGTTCACGGCAGAAAAAGCAAATGTCAACTTTTAGCTCACCTGTTGTAGAGAGGAACCCTGACTGGAGCCAGGGGTGAACGAAACTTATCATCTAATTCTTTAGCTGAAGATATGAACGCAGTAACTCAAACTGTGAACCATGGGTACCCCTGTAAAATGTCAAGGTACGTTTTTCAAGAATAGAATTAAAATGTTTGTGTGAACTATATGGACCCTTCGACATTTTGGGATTCTCTGAAATACCAAATCTAACTTCGATAACTCTCCTTAAGTCCCACACAGTCAAAAGTTTCAGTGTCTACAGTTGTGCATAAATCATGAATCTTAGCTCGAGATGGAGTTCGGCCATTGAGTATTTTTGGTACACTCAGTATGTAGGTACTGGTGGAGGAGTGCTGCTAACATCGATACACCAATGGCTAGAGAAGCTGTTGAAATCCCTTATTACTGTAGCTGTTTTTCAAGTTTTTCTACCCTCACTCTTTCTCAGCCTCACACCTCTTCCCTCCTCTGCCCTCCATCTTTATCCTTTGGTCCTTTCATCCTCCCTCCACCTTTCTCCCTTCAGCTTCCACTGAGCCACTAATCCCTCCACTAACCTTCTTGACGCTGGGACTTCTTCCTTATTCACCCCAGCCACGAGATAATGATTGCTCTCAACTTCTCCTCACACACTATCTCCCCTCCCACTCCCTCATTTCCCCTCCCATACATCTCTTCCATACCAAACTTTTCCCTTGCACACCCTTTAACCTTCTCTACCATGGCGCTGCCCTTCCGTCCTGCCTCTAAATTCATTATCTATTGATTCATTCTGACCTTCCTCGTTCATGTCCTCTGGTCCCTCTTCCTCTGCTTCTTATCTGCCCTGCCCACTCTCTCTTCTTTATCTGTCTTGCCCATTCACTCTTCTTTCTCCCTCGCTCTTTCCTTAACTCTCTCCTCTCTTTTCTTAATCTTTCTCCCATTCGGATTTTCTTTTCTTTCTTACTCTCTCTCTCTTCCCTTCTCTCTTCCCCCGACGTCCTCCTCGGCCCCGTTCGTCGTGAATGATATCCACCTTCCATGACACAGTTAAGTCCAGCACCTTGATCTGGAAATAACTGGTCCGTTTCCAGCTCCTCTACTTGGCTATTTTTCCCTGGCGTCGAGTCAAAAGAGGATATGTTAATCTAAGATATGTTCCAGGCGTCTTTTCTGAGTAGTTTAACACCAGACAGCTTTTCTCTTCAAGTTAACTGTTGCTTTATCTCATAAAATTTCAATGTACCATAACTCAGCAGGTGGTATTTTCACTGTTCCTACTTTATAAAGTCAGCTTTATTTTAGAATCGTACTGCAATGTATTCTCTTGTGAAAAGCACTATAGATGATTATGTACAGGGTTACTTTTGCATCCCTTGTTGTATGTTAACTATGCGCTTTTACCAAGAGTCTAGTTTGTAAATAAGGAATAAACAAATTATACATTTCTATATTCTTTGTGTGTGCTGGAAACTTATTTACATGTAATTCTAATTATTCATGGATATGTCATGCTGTTCCTGTAACGTATGAAGGGATGTAAGATGGAAATTCTCTGTACTGATGAAAAACCTGGTTTTTTGTACATGGTTTAGTTATCATCAATCTTATTTTTCGTTTTATTATCACTTTCGATTCTGCTTATCTCTCGTTTATGCTTTTTTAAGCTCTTTTGATAATTTGTCTTTCATTCTTCCTTCATTTCTTCTCTGTCTGTCTTCTCTAACATCTAGGTAATTCTTAGTTATAATATCTTCTTCACTGCTCTATCATGAGTACTCTTCACTGCTCTATCATGAGTACTCTTCACTGCTCTATCATGAGTACTCTTCACTGCTCTATCATGAGTACTCTTCACTGCTCTATCATGAGTACCCTTCACTGCTCTATCATGAGTACTCTTCACTGCTCTATCATGAGTACTCTTCGCTGCTCTGTCATGAGTACTCTTCACTGCTCTATCATGAGTACTCTTCACTGCTCTATCATGAGTACTCTTCATTTCAAACTTTTGCAATCCCTTTATGAAACAATTTTCTCTGCTTGAGCTACCTGCGGAACAAGTGTTGTGCAGTTCTCCTCAAAAGCGTAATCTCTAACAATAACTTTTCCAGCTCACAGCTTGTTATCTAGATGCCAAGAAAACCTCCAAATCGCAAAACGCGCCAACATCCCCCTAGCAATACCGCCAAGTATCCAAGTCCCTGATATTTACACTCGTGAACCTCGCCAGGAGTTCCTACCCAGACGGCACCGTCGCATTAAGGTCTCTTGTTCTGTAACTGATCAAGAAAAATGTGGATAATTTCCTTCCTCCACGTGCGGCATCTGGCGCTGTCTTATAAAACTTGTGTGTGTACTTGTGTTTGTGTTCGTGCAGTACATGGTGAGGGGGTTCTACTCTAGTGGGGCTCCATCTCTCGTGTGTGGGCGTGTGTGTGTGTGAGGGTCACTTTACCGTTCTGGTCAACCTGTCCCCGTTTCTCAGATCAACTGTTCCTTGTTTCCTCAGCTGCGGTGAGCGCATGCGTATGCTTTGGTGTTGACACACACACACACACACACACACACACACACACACACACACATGTATTAACCATTTCCCATATATTTTTTCCAGTTTTTTACTTTATTTACATGTGAGCCGCTCGCCCACTGGCCACCCTTGACTGTATGCTGCTCTTTTGAGGGAGGAATAACTGAGTTAGCGACGGCAGGGGCGCCACAGCCTGCCAAAGGGGAACAGGACGGTGAACAACAGACGATGCTGAACAAAAGAATTTGAATGTTTTCGGTTCCCCAACAGGTTTCACTTGTTACTCCCGAGATATCGAGGGGAACGATGCGTACTGTATGACCATAGCAGGTCGGAGGAGTAAGAGGAAAATAACATACAATAGCGAAGAGTAGTAGATTGGATCCAGGTACCAAGTATCAAGAATAAAGTCCCGTCTTGTATTCAAGACTCCATCAGAAGTTCCATCATAACTCCGTACAAGTTACACTTCCTGTTTATCTCAATAGCACCTTTAGAGGGACATTCGCCTCGAGCCAGATGATTAACAACACAAAAACATGTGACTCTAACCATCCTCAGAGTCTGATTATATATACGTAGGTGGGAGATGGTTCACTTGATACATACGTAACGTACAGAAGCATCCATTAAAGCAGAGTTAGGACGAATGTCTCCATCGACAGGATAAACGAGAGGAAATGTTTCAGTGAAAAGCGCGAGGGAAACTCTGACAAGACGTGAGAATTTTGTTTTAGGTTTGAGCTTTTAATCCCTAGGGAGAGGGAAGGAGGAATACCACTCACGTATCTCCTACGTGTTGTAGAAGGTGACTAAGAGGAACTACAACAGAGGGCTGGAAATCCTTCCCTCCTGTGCTATAACAATCTAAAAGAAGAAGCCAAACAAGTATCGAAAATGAGAAAAATCTTTGTTTTAACACATTGTTGCGGCCCAGATTGCAAACTGAATCTAGAAAATGTAGGTGGATCTAGAACTATTTCCGGGTACCTCATTCGAAATGAAGGAAAATGAAATTGAAACCATCAGGCTTCGAACAGCATCTGACTCACCTACAAGTAACAAAATCTTCTTGATGTTCAAAACAAAAAGAAAATAAGTATCACATTTCTAGATTCGTAAAATTTTAAAAGATTCTGAATAAAACGATGGGAAAGTTTGGTATTCTCCAGGGAATAAGAGGAGTTCCTAAGCGAAAGGAGGACACTGTGTTAAGAATCATGAAGGCTGGCGGCGGAATACAAATGAATTAAAAGTGTCTCGCAGACACCGAGTAATCTCGCGTGGGTCTAGATAAACATCACTTGCACAAAGAAGCTCCGATAAAACAAAGAAACTAAAACTTCTTTTGTTGAGATTAACAGCAATAAAACCATTTGATGTGATTTGTGTAGGATCGTGAGGGTAATAACGCTGTAAGTTGAGTGGGGGTTTTTTATGAGTTGATGAGCTTATGTTTCTTATTCTCAAGGAACATATTTCATTCCTCTCCTGGAAGTCGGCATCAATCCCAGCGACCTACGGTGGTGCAGTCACAAAGAAACCAAGAGATGTCTACTTATATTTGATCTTCCACCAACCAAGTTACGTTCCTTAGTTTTTCTTTCAACTTCTTGATCAAAAAAGAAAAGAGGCTTAAGTTCCCTCGTGCCTTTGCTATAAGTCAAATCCCCTTTGAATCCACTTCCTTAAAAGTATTATGGTCATTATTTTTCATTTTACTGAACTACATATCCAAGAATTAATGTTACGTGTTTGTAAAGATCATGGGTCTAGTGGGTCTCAGCTTGTTCTTACGATTTACCAAATATACATACCTAGGATTCATCAAGTCTCCATAAGAGACGTGTCGCTCTTTCATTAGAACTTTTCCATATATATATATTAATATTACAATGTCGAGAGACGAATGAACAGGGGTGTAAATTTCTCTCCCCGTAATGCACAAACAGTAACTTTACATTTTCCCTCTTTCCCTTAGAACCCAGAGCCTGCGTATCTCTCAGCATTTCTCCAGCTCACCCACCTACTCACCTGTTCGTCCTCTAAGAAATAAGGTAAACACTGACGCATAATATGGTATTGTGGTCCATGTTTATACAACTTCCTGGCGACAGTATGATGCATTGTTGTTGTGGATTATGGTCTTTATTGACACAGATTCCAGGTAACTACCTTCACCGGTTTCTTCCAGAGCCTTAAGTGAAGCACCGAATATATGAAGTCCTTCAGCAGACATAAAGATGCATTATTGTTTACACTTGATGACTGAGCTCTTGATAACCTTTCACAAAAACCATAAGGCAAGGATTTATTTCTGGCAATTTGTTCCCTTACTTCCTGAAGATATCTCTAAGGCGTGACAAGAGCTGTGTCAAAGCAAGTGCTTCACAATCCAGTGGCAACCTTCTAAGTCAAGCTGTCTTCATTCAGAAGCTGGAGAGTCAGTGTCATTCAACAGCCAATATCCCGCTGGTGACGATAGCAGGATATCTCCCTCAGATGCCACCTGTAGTGATATCATGGGGTCTGCGTTGTCTTGTGGTCCTGATGAAGTTGGATCTTGTGTTTGCAAATCATTACCCATCTTTCACAGAACCATTCTCTTGGCTTTACCTGAGGATCAACATTATACACATTCCTCTCTCAGCCTCTCTCTATCTAAATCAACTTTGGTGTATTTGTCTTTGAGTCATATACATTCTTTATGGACCGCTGGAGGATTTTTCCCGTGAGATGTGAAGTCACGGATTTTCTAATTGATGTTATTATCTTTTATTGGTGGTGTGTCCGATGTTCTCTTATTTTCTATAGTGACACAGGAGAGTGGACACTGTACTGTCCGGATATCAAGTTCGGAGTTGTTGTGTATGTATAAAATCTTTAATTCTGATGTAATCAGATATCAAGTCTCAGTACAACCCCCCCCCCCACAAACACACACACACACACACACACACACACTTCAACCGGAACATTTTCCTTTAAAGCCCATCTGCATTCGTTTATTCCATCTGGGAGTATTTGGATCAATGTGAAAGTTATCTCAATAGGACGAAACTTCTGAGGGTCTGGGAAGGAAACATGGAGTCGGATGACTGAGTAAGGCTGGATGTGTTTGTTTTGATGATGGTTGTGGTGTGTATCTAAACTGATCTTTGTCCCTCTTTTGTTTTGCTTCGTCCGCTATTAGTGACTAGTTTAGCAAGCTTGACCTAAAAATACGTCTGGACTGAAACAACATTACGAAGTTCCTCTACGTTGTACCCCCATAACACCCCTACCAAGTACCACATGATTAATGAGTAACAGTAGAGGGGAAGCAATGACTGTCTTATCAGGCCGATGGTAGATAAGAATCTGCAAAGGGAACTCCAGGTTAAGCCTCAGATCTCTGCTGACAATGTGTTCACGTAGTGCTGGGTGGGAACCTGAGTTGTTCTTTTGGATTACCTTCCAGAATTGAGATTATTCACGTCATTCATCTCATTTTTCCTGCATAACCGATTGCTCTCCTGGTTGAGCTTTACGCTCTGATGACTCGCGTAAACGCTTTTTTGGAATGGACATCTGACATGCATACATTTTACTTTCCCTTTATCTTGACGAAGGATCCTCTCGTGACACAGGTGTACGATGAACCTGATTATGAACCAAGTGGTTATAGAGGAAGACAGTACTACTACTACACGTCTGGATAGCTATTGTCTGGCCACAGCCAACCCAACCAATTCTTTGCCTCCCTCATTCTCCTCCTTCTGGCCAACCTAAAGTCAGATTAACATTCGTCTGATGTCGAAATCGAACTGGTCATATCTAAATTCATCTTGTCTGTTCACCTTCATTATTCCATCAAGTTATATACTTCATCCGAAACAGATATTGTGTTTCCAATTATTGAATGACATGGAAAAGGATTATGTGTAAGTCATGAGTGTTTCTGAGTGTTGATATATAACTCACGTTTATTTCATTTTATGAATCATATAGAAGTCTTGAATATCATTCATATAAATCTTCATGGAATGGGAGTATAGATTAACCTAATAGTTAAAAATCGGGTGTTTGATGATTACAAACATAGCAGAGGTAAACATAAGGATATTCGTATGTACCAAAAGATACAGTTTATATCCATGTCTTACAGACGAAATGCAATTCATATCAAGGTACAAAATAGATTCTCCCAAAGCCACGTCTTAGTGTACCAATACTCTTGTTATTCTCCATGCATGACAAAGAGCGTGATATTACAGCGAACATTCATACTGGCGACCACATGATCCCAAGCGAGTGAGGACGCCATCATGCATCAGTCTCGCGGGAGCCAGGGAACTTAGGGAGTAATGGAAAAATAAGAGAAGCGTAGGAGAAGATAAAGGAAGAGCCAGAAGTAGTAAAGACGGTAAATGATACATAACAAAGACGAATAGGAATCGTAAGCGAGAAAACGTAAAGAAAAGAACTGAAGAAATTGATAGAAATTGCGAGAGAGAAGAATGCTGGAGAATGTCACTTGCTGCTCTAGTTCATAAGGTATATATAGACATTCTTTTTTTTTTAATTATTATTCTTTTTCGCCGAATGATGGATTTCAATCTATTGATGGAGGTGTCATTTCTGTCATGATAGAATTAAACTTGATTGGTCCATTTGTTAATGAATATTGATTGGTTGTAATGCAATTCAGCAGCCATGCTTTTGCGAGTATATTATTTGTAAACACAAACGCATTGTTCAATTTATGGTTGTCAGGCAGACACGGCTAGGGTACAGTGGCTCATTCATCTCACACATATGTATATATATATATATATATATATATATATATATATATATATATATATATATATATATATATATATATATATATATATATATATATATATATATATATATATATATATATAATACACACACACACACACACGATATCACGATATTTGCTTCGTATAAATCATTTCCAAAGGGAACCTGGGGATTCGCTTACTTATAGATGGTTTATGGACGATTCACAAGAAGTTCCACCCATGGGAGACTGTGAGAGGAATGAGGCGTCAGGAGAACGTATTGTCCCAGTTGTGTGTTAGAGGGAAAGAGCCTCACGATGCGCAGTATACTCACAAGGGCTGTGAGGCATGAGCATCTATGCTCTCACAAGGGCTGTGAGAAGGGAGAGTGTCAAGTCACCCACTCCTTAAGGCAGAGAGGGATTGTGTGGTGTGCAGCCCACTCGCTAAGGCAGTGAGAAGGGAGAGTCAGCCCACTCTCCACAGTAGTGGAGTGTAAGATACACAGCCTCGTCATGGCCAGTGTGAGGTGTGTGAGTGAGGGAGGTATAAAAGGGTAAAGAGCAGCTTGATACCCAACCATGGGTGAGAGGTGAGAGCGAGCTCTCCCACACACTCACGACAGAAGGGAGGGCATAGCTCAGGCGAGGGTCATCACTTGTTTTGTCCCCAAAACAATGGAGGAGAGGGTGAGATACGGGGAGAGAGAGAGAGAGAGAGAAAGAGAGAGAGAGAGAGAGAGAGAGAGAGAGAGAGAGAGAGAGAGAGAGAGAGAGAGAGAGAGAGAGAGAGAGAGAGAGAGAGAGAGAGAGAGAGAGAGAGAGAGAGAGAGAGAGAGAGAGAGAGAGAGAGAGAGAGAATGACGGAACAGTAGGAGGAGGAGGAGGAGGAGGAGAAGGAACAGGGAAGAGAGAGAGGGAGAGAGAGGTAAAGGAACATGGGAGAGAGGAGAGGACGAGAGAGAAGGGAGACTCAATTGTTTGTTGTTTGTAACAGAATCCCTTTGTTGTGGCCCTCGTTAGTGAGTCTCTCCTGCTGAAGGTTCTTACTCCTGCTATGGTGATGAGAGACTTTTGCCACTCATTTTAAAAATGTCACCAAACATACTTTTTCAGAGATCTAAGTCAGAGGATTTTTTTTAGATTATCTTCCATTTTCTTTATACATTGTAACACCAGCGTGAACCTGCCTAAGGTGACCACTGCAGTGTGATGAGAGAGATGTGTACAGAGATGGTGACGAGCATGTGTGGCACCTGGTTTGATCCAGGGGGTAAAACGTCTCCACACTCCCTTCCCTTATTATTACATCTGATGTGTCCTTCCCTTCTCTTATTTCTCAACATCCCTTTGCCCTTCTCGCCCTTACCTTTGCACCAAGATGATGGAACAGCAAGTATGATATTGTTTCACACATTTTTTTCAACTAGAATTACACACACACACACACACACACACACACACACACACACAGTTCAGTATCCGCCACAATCATTCAGTCTCCTCACGACTTCTCTCTCTCTCTCTCTCTCTCTCTCTCTCTCTCTCTCTCTCTCTCTCTCTCTCTCTCTCTCTCTCTCTCTCTCTCTCTCTCTCTCTTACTTTATATGCAAAATGGAAGTTGCGTAACAATCCAGCGTTGCTCCAACAGTGTCACTCGCTGCTGCCGCTCACAGTGTTACGGTTGACGGTGCCACTACTCACAGTGTATCACTAACAGTGCCACTACTCACAGTGTATCACTAACAGTGCCACTACTCACAGTGTATCACTAACAGTGCCACTACTCACAGTGTATCACTAACAGTGCCATACTCATAATGTTAAGACCAACAGTGCCACCGCTCACAGTGTTACGACCCTCGTAAACTGACCATCTCTCCGCTATATCAGATCCTCTTATTTGACTCCTATTACCCAACAGCTACTTACGCCAAGTGACCAAATGGCCACAACATAAAACTGTCCAGACCAAATATCAAAGAGACATTTGTAGGTCAGACACTTAAAGGTCAACGATCCTTAATCATAACAGGAAGAACGCTGGCTTTTACGACCTTGTAACTACACGAGACAGATGGTCAATAGAAAACAAATGGCACCGACCTCCCATAATCTCACTCTCAACATTAACAGAGATGATGCTACCCATCTCTGCCTCACTCTACACCTCCCAGTTGGTGACTGTGAGATCATGCTCATGTTGTGAGTAGCTGCTGCAGTGTGTGTAGTCACGCTTATTCTTCTTCTTAAAGTTGTGATAATAACTGTTGTTGTGGGTGTAGTTTATGCAGAGTTCGTGAGTACAGGTCTGGCTGCTTTCTGTTCGTCCTCTTGTATGCGTCAAACGGGGGAAAAAAGATTATCCAATTCTTCGTAATTTCATCTGCAATGATTTTATTACGTAAACACCATACTCTCTCCATCTACTCTCCCTCCTGATGGTCATCTCTCCATCCTTGTTGAATTCTGTGTAGGTTCTTCTAACTTCAGGTCACTCTGTATTGTTTTTTGCTTGAGTACTCTCTCTCTCTCTCTCTCTCTCTCTCTCTCTCTCTCTCTCTCTCTCTCTCTCTCTCTCTCTCTCTCTCTCTCTCTCTCTCTCTCTCTCTCTCTCTCTCTCTCTTATATCACCTTACTTCTCTCCCTCCCTCCCTCCCTCTACCACCCTCCCATAGCGTCGAAAATTGCTAAGAAGCTGATTATGGTAATGCCAGCTTCAGTTGTCTCCAGTCCTCGCCTGGGAATCCCATTTCCCAAGGACACCTTTGTGGTGCTAGCCACATAGAGAGTTCCCAAGGGCTTCCCCTCCTTTTTTCCACATCACCCGGGCGTCTGTATGGGAGTGGGATATTTTTATGGATCCCTTCCAACTATGGGTATGACTCTGCGAGATACCGTCCCCTCGTAAAACTCTCCTTCATTTGTCCATGTACAACAGATTTATCCTTCCCCGTTTCTTCTCTTGGCTGAGCTGAACGTACCTGAAGATTTCTTATCTTCTCCATCATACCTCACTTTTCTCTAGTCATCTGTCGTCCTTCTCTATACCTCAAGGCTTTCTCCTTTCTTCTTTCTTGTTTTCCTTCTTCTTTCATCATGCCTAAATATTTCTATCTTTCTCTTCCTTCCTTCCATCTCCTGGCCATCAGTGGTTCTCCTTCACTTTTTCTTCTCTATTTTTTCTCCCCTCTTCTCCCTTCACTAGCTACATTCCTAGGCGCCTCTTAACTCTCCTCCCGTATTTACTATCAGATGTGTCAGCTGTGATCCCTTTATTTAGTTCATCTAAGTACAAAACTCTCCCTAAGAATCTCTTGCCCGTCAACCCATTAGAAAGCTCTCTGAGACGTCATCTAAAAGCCCGCTTAGAAGACCACAAAGCCTCTTTCCTAGTACGATATTTCACCATCATGTTGGTCTAAGACGGTTGTAAAGGAAAGTTGTAAAGGAAACTTAAACTCCTTATAATCTCTCTTCGACAATACCCCCAATAGTAAGTAAGTACCCCTCTCTCGCTCTCACTCTCTCTCTCTCTCCTCGCATCACACACACACACACACACACACACACACACACACACACAGATCGTGTTCCAGGGAGGATACTTAACGTCTTCTAATAGACTATAGAATTAGTTGTGATGGTTTCACTCACGAGACATGAGTGAACGATCATCAGTCAGGTCATCTCCATCTCTTACATGCATACTTTACAAGGAGAACCACAGCAGATGTCTTGCACAACAACTACTGTCGGGGTCGATCATGTTACACTTGATACATATGCCTTACGGGGTGTTCTAGATAACATCGGTGCACTCATGTATATCTGTATAATCAAATGAGATTCGTAGTAAAGGCATGACACCATGTTATCGTGATCACTATCATTATTATCATTATTAATGGCTTTTTTATCATTATTCTCTTAGCAGTAATGCTAATCTGGGTAGCAGTAAGGACAATTGCTGTTTTCGTAGTAATCTAGATGAAGCAGCAGTAATTGTGGGGTTGTCGGTAGGATCCATCAACAGTACACAAAGAAAACCCTCAAGCCAGGCTGCGATCCTATGAGCCTACTGTGTAAAAGAAGAAAATCCCAAACACAACAGGAGCACGTGATGCTCCCTTCACCCTCCCTGGACTACACGAGATAATGGACTGCGGACAGAGATGGTTCAGTGGTAGATATATAAATCATTACGTACTATTCCTCTTTTCTAATTATCTATATGCGTTCGGATCCCCCTTCCTTTGACCACCTCCTCTTTATGGCGTTCGTTAAACACTTTTGTTTTCCTCATTTGTTACGTCATTTCACCACTAGCCATAGCTTCCTAATATCTTATTTCAAACAGCGTCTCTCCAGGAAGGCTTTGCCTCTCCTATCCAGCACCTCTCTCCTCCAGGCAGTATAATCCTGTCCGCCCTCCTTCCTCTAAGCAGGATCTTCCCAGGATATTCTGCCCCCACACTTACCTCCCTCCTCCCAGCGTCCTGCTTCCTGCTGTGGTGTTAGCGCGTAGCCCCAACGTCTTTCATCCGGAATTTCCGATTGTCTCCTGTAATGCACGAAGCAATTCATCTAATGCTCTCATTCAGCTGCTCTCAACAAAAGTCCCCTTCAGCTTGGGGTCGGTAGTGGCTGCGGCCTTTCTCCCGGGGCGGTGCTGACGACTACATCTCCACACACGAGACCAACCTCAAACGGAGGCTGGGAAAGAAATGGAAGGGGTAAGGGAGGGAGGGTGAAAGGGGGAAAAAAGGGATAGATAGAAATAATGGAACGTTCCCAGGTGAGTAACTCTAGTTCTTCCAAAGGAACACTAGACTGCCGAAGTATGATTTCAAACTCTTAGTTTTTGGTAGTTTGACGCGTGATTTTTGATCCCCATTTTCTGCACAGGTGTTTCTTCAGATGATGGTTGAGACGGTGTCTCTCCCACCGTGATATGCTCTGCCGTCTCCCTCCTACTGCCTCTCGTCTGCGTCCTCCCAGGCCTTCTGTCTACCAGAAGTGGCCACCCGCCGTTTTTGTGTTCCCACTCATATATTCTCTTCCCGCTGGGGGGCTGTAGGTGAGAGGACAGTGTGGGTGGGAGAGGAGGAGGAGGAGGAGAAGGGAAAAGGAGACAGCAGCATTTCATTCCGTCTGGAGGTCGTCAGCGCGGCTGGAGGTGACTGTCTAGTGTCAAGTTCTGCTGCCGACGATGAGTCTCGGGTTGTTGGACGGATGAGGCCAAAGCGCTAAGGTTAATGAACTGCACGAGGAAATTTTTGCGCACCGAGTTTTTCGTCGGAAAACTTTTTCAAAATATATATATATATATATGATTCTTCTCAATAGTATTTTCATCATTAATGATCATTAGCGTTATTAGTAGAGAGGACCTGAGAGAGACAACATGAAGGAAACAAAGGTACGTGATGATGATGAACACTTCCTGGGAAAATTTAGATAACTATTTCCATTACAATTCTCCCTCAGTATGCTTCGGAAAAATCGTTCAGAAAAGAATATGTGAAAGACAACTCATGACAACTGAAACTATAAAGGTTACTGAATCCTGTTTTTATTCAGGTCAACAAAGCAGATGATCGTTTTAACCTCTAAATTCGCCACACAATATAAACCGCGCCACTTTGAATAGCGGCGTTATGAGCAGAGGCACTTTGAGTAATGGTGTTATGAGCTGCGGCGCTTTGAGTAATGCCATTTTGAGCCGTATTGATATAAGTAGCGGCATTACGATCTGTGGCACTTTGATTAATGGCATCACGAGCCAAGGCACTTTAAGTCGTAACACTGTGAGCCGTGGCATTTTGAGCTATAGCATTATGAGCCCGTACTGTGAGCCGTGGCATTTTGAGCTATAGCATTATGAGCCCGTACTGTGAGCCGTGGCATTTTGAGCTATAGCATTATGAGCCCGTACTGTGAGCCGCAGGGATGTGAGGTGAGGCAGCACGCGTCACTCTCTGAGTTATCACACTAGACTGTTTCGCCTGCTTCACCCTGCATACTGAGTAAGAAAGAAAGAAGGGAGAGTGAGAGTGTGAGAGAGAGTGGCTGAGGAGATGAGAGGCGGCCAGTCTAGCGCGAGGAAGAGTGTATGAGTGTGTATGCCTGGAGAAATGGAGGCTGGGAGAATCTGGAGGGAAGCAAGTGCAAGGAAAGGTAGTACGTCTGTATGCAGAGAGGTAGAGGACAGGGAGATGGAAGTGAGGAGAGGGGAGTATGGTGTGTGGGGGAGGAGAGGAAAGTGTGGTGAGTGGGGAGAGGGGGAAGTGTGGTGAGTGGGGAGAGGGGAAGTATGGTGAGTGAGGAGGAGAGGGGAGTGTGATTAGTGAGGAGAGAGGGGAGTGTGGTGAGCGGGGAGGAGAGGGGTTAGAGGTAAAACAGGTGTGTGTGTGTGTGTGTGTGTGTGTGTGTGTGTGTGTGTGTGTGTGTGTGTGTGTGTGTGTGTGTGTGTGTGTGTGTGTGTTGGACATGATATACTTCCTAAATTACTGAAAGTATTATTTACTTTCTATTCTCTCACCTCAGCAACCTCCATCATCGATCCATCTCACCAATATTAATTAACTCATCACCTGCAGACGCGACAGCCCAGGATTGTAAACAAAGGATTACGTAATGATCAGGTGGTTCACGTAACTGACAAAGACGAGATCATTTATTGACAAATATTAATAAATATACGTAATTGATTGCTTCAACAAAAACAACAACAAACGTACACAACAAAGAAGCTTCACCAGCAACATATTCCACAACAAAAAACATTCAGTTGTATGTCGTAAACAGTGAGGCTTCCCTTCTCTCTCTGTCTCTGCCTCCCATCTCTTCCTTTACTTTCCCTCTTCCTTGTTCATTGTCCTCCATAGTTCTCTTTCTTCTTTACTCTTTGTCGCATTTACCTGACTGATCCTCCACCTCATCAAACTCTTTTTTGTTTAATTTACCTGTCTGTCCCTCTTCCCTTCCGCATCTTCTTTCCCCTTTCCCTCTTTCCCATTCTTTATCCTATGTAGTCCACCTTCTACATCTCTGTTCTCTGTCTTACTCCTCCAGTTAATCAGTTTTCTATCCTATTCACTCCTCCTTTTTAATCTCTACTTCTTCCATTCCCTTCCCATCATTTCCTTTCCTCTCACTTCCTTTCTTTGTTCTAGAGGCAACAGGCGGTGACACACTTCTCAGTTTTGTTAACTCAAGCCTCGTGTGAGAGGAATGGGAGGGAGAGGTCAGTCTCGCCTCTCACACATGGCTGGGTGTCACACTATCCTCTCACTCTCATAACTTTTCCTCTCCAGACTGTATAGCTCACTCTTGACTCACACTAAACTCTCACGCATTCTCTAGCACCTCACATTTCCCTGTCACGCTGCTCATGAGAAGAATGTACATCTCACTCTGACAAAATGATACAAACGGATGAAAAAAGATTAATTTCTTACATCTTATCTCTCACTAGGACGCTACACTTTGTAAGGAAAGGAACTCGTATGGGTATGTATCGAGAAATTCATGACTAGGGACTTTTCTATCATGAACTGGGACTGAGGACGCTTTTTGTAACAACAACTGTATTGATATTTGAGTCCGGACGGGAGGGCCCGGGGGAGGTACATGTATTGGCTGAATGTAAGATCATACCTCAGATGCCTCGCCCTGTAGAACACTACGACGCAGCTCTAGAGCAAGAATGCCTCGTCTTAAACCATGACCCTTATCTTGACTTGTTGATTCTCTCTAAAACTATACTTTTTCGTACAAGGTTCTCGTTACGAGACGCATTCTCTGCGCATTCTTCACAAGGACATTCTTCAAAACCAGCTTCAGATTTCAAGTGTCTATTCCCAATAGGAAAGGGATCCCACATGATACGTTCTTGACACATTCTCAACATGATACGTTCCTGATAAGCCGTACTAGTTTGTGGCACATTAGTGACGCATCAACTTGCCTTGACATCTAATTGGTTGGAGATATACTCATATGAATGGAAAGTATGTTCGTATGATAGACAGACTGAAATCGCGACCATGTCACAGACAGACAGACGAATGGATTGATCATATGATAGCTAAATAGACATACAGACAGATAAAGAGACTAATGGACATATAAATTCACTAACAGATCAAGGAAACTCAGAACTCCATTTTTCAAAATTCAACAAACAACTCACGTCAACAAATGGCTCCCTGTGAAGAGTTTCATTAGCCCTACACAACAGCCATGGCCCAGCAAACAGATGAATTATTCTGCCTCTTGGATCACTTCATTATCCTTCACCTTATACGAAAATATTAATTCATAATCAAACAAACAAGCCTGAACTTCTTAATCAGCTAGACAATGATCTTTAATGTTGTACTTCATTTTTCTTTTCATATTCTTTGTGTAGGGGAGGTAAGGTCTTCTCACCGATGTCGCAATTCTATGGAGGCAAGGTACTTTCACAGTGATGGCCATTCTAGAGGGACAGGATATTTTCACCGTGATGATAACGTTAAATTTCTATGAAACTGAAACAAGAGTATTTTTTGGTCAACCATCTTTTTCTTCTCTTGTCTCTTTAAAGACGAGTTCTTTAGTTTTCTTCCCCTTTTGTAAATTAACTTTTACGGGACTGCCTCGATTATCATAATAGATACACGTCGAGGCGCTTTACCAAAGGGGACTTTAATTTTACTAAGAGGTTCAGTGAGAATTTGTGAGAGTAGGGAGGCGGGGGAAGGGAGTGAGAGTAGGCAGGCGGGAGAGGGGAAAGTAGGGAGGTCGTGGAGCGACAAGGGCAAACATAGAGGGTCTTGTGTTACATATTATGTAGGTGGTCAAAGGTAGATGGTCAAGAGGAGATAATTAAGGGGAGGTAACCAAAGGGAGGCAGTCAAGGGGGGAAGTCAAGGGATGGTATTGTGACTCACTACCGGGAACACATCATCTTATATCCTCCTCACACTCCTCTCTTACGCAAGAGATGAATCTTCCCCTAACCTTGATTCCTCAGTCTAAACTTCTCAGTCGTGACTCCTTAATCTTGATTCCTCAGTCTTGATTCCTCACTCACTCCTTATGATTCCCCACACCATTATCATGACTCCCCACACCATTATCATGATTCCCCACACCATTATCATGACTCCCCACACCATTATCATGATTCCCCACACCATTATCATGATTCCCCACACCATTATCATGATTCCCCACACCATTATCATGATTCCCCACACCATTATCATGATTCCCCACACCATTATCATGATTCCCCACACCATTATCATGATTCCCCACACCATTATCATGATTCCCCACACCATTATCATGATTCCCCACACCATTATCATGATTCCCCACACCATTATCATGATTCCCCACACCATTATCATGATTCCCCACACCATTATCATGATTCCCCACACCATTATCATGATTCCCCACACCATTATCATGATTCCCCACACCATTATCATGATTCCCCACACCATTATCATGATTCCCCACACCATTATCATGATTCCCCACACCATTATCATGATTCCCCACACCATTATCATGATTCCCCACACCATTATCATGACTCCCCACACCATTATCATGATTCCCCACACCATTATCATGACTCCCCACACCATTATCATGATTCCCCACACCATTATCATGATTCCCCACACCATTATCATGACTCCCCACACCATTATCATGATTCCCCACACCATTATCATGATTCCCCACACCATTATCATGATTCCCCACACCATTATCATGATTCCCCACACCATTATCATGATTCCCCACACCATTATCATGATTCATCACGTCGATGGTCCTCTTCTCCTCCAGCTTCGTCAAGTTCTTCTGACTCTGCTTAAATGAGATATTAGAATCCCTTTCCACTACAGACATTATCATCAGCTTGATTTTCCACACACACACACACACACACACACACACACACACACACACACACACACACACACACACAGGTGCTAGCTGGCAGTAACGTGCTAGATACGCTTGTCAATATCTTTCTTGGAATATTTGTGAGGCTGATTATTCAGGTTGACAAAACACGGGAATAACATGAGGCAGTTACCAGCTGCAGGAATAGTGGGAACAGCTGCTTTCATTGGAGAAGAGGAAGAAGAAGAAGAAAAAGTAGAAGAGAAGGAGGAGGAGGAGGAGGAGGATGAGGAGGAGGAGGAAAAGGGGATGGAGGAAGGGGTAGAAGGCTTTTCTATCAATGTTGTGTTATAAACCAGATTTCTAACGATAAGTTTCAGACACAGGGACGAGGTAGTGATGTATGGTCTGCGTAGAACAATATGACCAACTCTGGTAACAAAACAACGGAGCGGATGGTGATGGAGAAATCAGAAATAAATCAAAATACAATATAAGCCGTAACAGTAAGAAGGGTAACAGAAACTGAGATAACAGTATGCAGATGCAGTAACAAAAACTGTTAAAACGGCGACAACAGAAGGTAAGAGGACGAAGAACGACATACAACATTAGTGACATCAGTAACAGAGAAAGAAATAAGCGAGGAAACAATTGTGATGACAAAAGAAATAGAGGAAAAGGAGATTATGATTCAAAACAAAGACACTACAACAGTACAACAGTAGAACAGTACAACAGTACATATCTTGTAGAGGGAGCAACGAAAACAGAACAATGCATAATCAACAACAGGAAAACAGAGAACGGGTGTGGATGACAAAAGAAAAATAACAGCTTCTCAAGGAGAGAGTAACAGCAGGCAACAGGGGGAAGAAAAGTACCAACAGAAGGAGGGAGGGTTGGGAGGGAGGGAGGGATGGAGGGAGGGAGGACAGGGAGGGAGGACAGGGAGGGAAGGGAGGGAAGAACGTCTGTAGGCGTAAGATAATGGAGTTGGTGGTGCGGCTCCCACGCCCTCCACAGCGAGATAAGAGGATTGTGCATTGACTTTAAGACTTTGTGATCATCCCGGTTTTGTTGGCCTGCTTCCACTCCGCCCGAGATAAGGTGAGCATGAGGGAGAAAGCATATAACTAAGAACCAGCTAAAACGATATTTAAGGTGAGTTTTGCCATCCAGAGACCCAGGGATGGGGTGCAGGGATAAGGCTTAGGTTATAACAAGATGCTAAGAAGGAACTCCGAACTTAAAGAAATTATAAAAAGTCATTTGAGTTCTATTCCCCGACTGTATACGCTCTCTTGTACCGCAAGTTTTCCCCTTGTGTGTGTGTGTGTGTGTGTGTGTGTGTGTGTGTGTGTGTGTGTGTGTGTGTGTGTGTGTGTGTGTGTGTGTGTGTGTGTGTGTGTGTGTGTTTATGTATACATTCGTGTTTGTGTGTATATGTAAACATGTGCGTATTTGTGTGTGGGTGAGTGTGAATGTGCAGTTGTGTATATAGACACCAAGTTGTATTCATTTTCCTGTTTGTACAGTGCGGGGGAGAGGGTTCTACACTCATGAGGCCCCATCTCCAAACGTGTGTGTGTGTGTGTGCGTGTGTGTGTGTGTGTGTGTGTGTCATCATTTAAACTAGAGAGTAATGGGCTGTACTAGTATATACTGTTATAAGGTTATGTGTCTAAAAATGACTGAATATCAAGGTTGCAGTCTTCCTACTATATGTACACAAAGGAGGCACGAAGGTCCTAAGATCGTGTGATCATACTACTGTTCTTTCGAGGATATCAGTCTGTGATGCTATACCTGCAAAGTGGCAGGGAATCGATGGCAAAGCAGAAGGTTCTCTCCCCTTCCATCATTCTCTTCCGCCGATCTTACCGTCAAGAAAAAGGAAGGAGCGGCGCTCCCCACAGGATGGAACCACTGGCATACACATTTCTATGGTAAAGATCAGGAGAATAACATTTATACAAATTCTATTTACACTTCCTTTTTTATCTGTTTCTTCATTTATAGCGAGCTGAATCCTGTATAAGTTTAGGGAAACCTCCTAGTGGAACCGCCGTATCATGAACCACGTCTCAATTGAACATTTGCCACCGAACAGAGTGCGAACTAGAATAACGAATTGACCATGTGATCTGCAACAGAATATTTCGTCCAGCACTAATAACGCAGACGACGTATTACTTGCTTATCAATTGGTACTTTTTCAAGTATTTCCTGAGAACATTGACTTGTTCTTTTGTTTGGATGTTTGTCGTAGAACAGACGGATGTCATATAGACTACTAATGCTACTGATTAGGGTCTCGAAGTACTTTCTCATAAGTGATAACACTTTTCTTCTCAGATCCAGACACAAGAATCTTATAGGACGTCACTGTATCGCTATACAGTCCCTGTGTACGAATTATTAGAAGTATTTGATGCTTTATCGTGCACGTGAGAGAGGAAGTGTTCAGAGCACAGGAAAGTCTCAGTGTTTCCACAGAAACCTGAATAAGTCCTTCGAGTGCTCTTCGTTCTGGCAACACAGAGGAATGATCTATGGACCTACATCATCCACTACAGTCAAATACATTCTCGTCCAGCGTTGGTCATTACATATTTCCGGGACTGATATCAGAGATTATCCAGTTGGGTGGATTGGAAATGGCAATAAATTAAGGACAGGATCATCGATATATTTTCATAAGAAATTAAACAAAACCAATATTTTTCCCCAGAAAATTTAAATCCTCATAAACGCAGCCGACTGTCCAATATTTATGTCACATATCTCAGAAGTTTCCTGCTCTTGATGGATCGGTCATTCTTATATCACTGAAAGTTTAGCATTCGATATATTTTTTTTCTGAATTTCAGTTTTTCTTAATATTTTTGTGATGTAAATAATGGTCTGAAAAAAGGAGCATGTTTGATTATCACAACCAGAGAGAGAGAGAGAGAGAGAGCGTGATAAATTCTGCATCACAGTAAGTGTAGACTTCTAAGATACAAGTCACCCTCACAGTCGTTCCATCACCTTCAAGTTCTTGTAGGCTGGGTACAAGCCGGGCCACTGCTTGCATCATCGCCTGAGCTTTAGCCTGCCAGGCTAACAACAACAGGTGACCCTCAACCTTTCCCTTGCACACCTGTTGGTTGGCCTGATCCACCAGCATTTACTCTCTCTCTCTCTCTCTCTCTCTCTCTCTCTCTCTCTCTCTCTCTCTCTCTCTCTCTCTCTCTCTCTCTCTCTCTCTGTTCTCAGTATCCACCATCCTCTATTCTTCTCTGAACCACATTAATTATATCTTCCCACGCTTCACGCTCAATAAGAACCTTCCTTTCCCTTCATTTATCTTCAAGGAAATAGCTGAGTTTGTCTTCCAGTTGCAGTTCATCCCGCTCTCCTACTTCCCTCCATCCCAGGACGCACCGGAGGGTTTCCCATCCTCTGCTCAAGTGAGGTTTTCCTGAGGGGGTTGCCTCGTAATACCTCAATCTGCCGTGAGCGTATGATAGGTTTATAGCATTCCTCCACACTGCTGGGGAAGCTATATACCCTCCATAGGATCAGCTGTGATTTGCTCTTTACTCCTCTCGTATTTTGATAGGAATTCTCAGTTCACACTACAACCGTCGAATTATTCCAATTGTGATGGTTGTGTGCGTTTTGTGGTTGTTGTTCTTGAGTGTTTGGCTCGTTCTATCTGGGGAATAATGATGATCTTGTGTTTATTTCTGTTTCAAGGTTTATCAGTCCGTCTGGGAATTCTTAGATTTTATCTTACACTGGACAGTTTTGTGAACTGTTTTCTCCATGTTTTCTGTAGAATTTGTTTCCGTTTATTTTCTTTTAGACTGAAAACTGTTCTTGTGATTATCCTTCAGTTTATTCATCATGATATTCAATGTATTTCACAGATACGTCAGATCTTTAGGTCTTTTGATGAAAGTTATGAAAAACTTCATAGGTTTTAATGAACAGGGAGAGTTCATGTTACGTCTGAGAGCAACAGAGAATCACTTCTGTCCCTCCAGATAGACTCAGAACCACCGCGCCTTCTCATCCTGTAGGGCGTGTGTCATTAGAGCAAGACAGTAATAATACCACACCGTCGGGTATAGCCCTCTGACGCACGGATGGTCCCTCATGTTGTATTGACCTGAGTAAACTGCAGATTTAGTTGTTGTTTTGGTCCTCTTGTTACAAGATGTCTGACCTGGGCTGGGGTCTCCATGACGTCATACGTCCTCTTATTTACGTCACCAGAACCGATGATATACTCGCTCAGTTCCCTCAGCCAAGAGAGACACCATCAGACACGTGGGCAAATTATGTCGCTGAGAATGACACAACTCCAGACAAAAACTAAAGTAGACACAGAGGTAAAATCATGATCTATGACTGCAAACACTAAAGGAAGTCATCAAAAATACAAAGGCAACTGTGCAGCTTGCATTAGGTGATAAAACTTTTGAGCCAAAAACAACTTGCAATAATCAACTCATCTCTGTGAAGATAAAAATGTCTTTAAATACGACCGGGAAAGCAGAAATAGAACCATGTATCTCTGAACCCTTGACTTCATAAGCAGTAATGTAGGAAGTATATTTCTGAATTCATTAGAATTATTTCAGTGAATTTCTCGTATTCAGTACCTAAAGAAAAGATTGGTAAGTCATGTTCAACTTTTCTGAACTGTGACCAATATATCCTTAACTTAAATTTCAGAAATTTGCAAAATTTCCTAATAGATTAATGGGCAGTAAATTGCACTCATAAATTGGAACGTGACAGCATACATTACGACGCCTATAAAAATCTTGCTCAAAAAGTTCTCCTGACAGAAGCAACGAGCTTAACTGTGCTAAAATGTCTGTTAGTTTCCTTCATACACATACATATACATATATGTATATATATATATATATATATATATATATATATATATATATATATATATATATATATATAGATAGATAGATAGATAGATAGATAGATAGATAGATAGATAGATAGATAGATAGATAGATAGATAAGATTCATCTGTCTAAAACTATCCATCTCGTAATATCTTCTCGTTTATCATTTTTCATATTCCTGGTGGCCACTCGAGCCTAAGTGAGAGTACATCCTTCTCTTTCTGTTACGTTCTGTAAATAAGGAAATATAACACATCCCTCAGACGCATCGGTGGCTGCGTCCACTGTATTATTCAGGAAGAACAATAGTTTCGTTCTTTCCTATTATGCATAAGTTTAAGTTGAATGTTCCCTACATTATCATAGATCATTTTGTGTGATGCATGCATTATATTCACTAATGTTCGTCACTGGTCTTAAAATGCATGACAGATCATCATTACAACTTCTATGTCAAATGATAATTTAAAAAAAAGAGTTTTTTTCAGGATTAAGAAGCTTGCCACTTGTTTGTGTCAGTGGTGTGCTGGAGATGATCGTGAGGTCGCAGGGTCACACCAAGGTCCACTACGTGCATCGTCTGCACCAGCGGGTCCGCTGCGTCGGTCAGGAGGAGGAGGAGGAGGAGGAGGAGGAAGTCTTTTACATGTTGCTATGTACCAGGGTGTCGTAGGTTGGGCCTCCCATGTTCAGGTCTGATGCCGTAATGCATAAAGAAAGAAAACGTGAACTGTGGATAATTATGATAAAGATGGGAAGGGGGAAAAAATGGGGATTCAGTTAGTCAGTCTATATGAAGCTTGAATCGTCTGAACAACAAATAAGAATATTTCTACAGATGGACAGTCGCTCTCATTCATTTAGGACCCTAACGTCATCAATCAGCCGGCGGCCTATTATGCAAAATTCATTTCCTGGTTCACAGTGGTGAGTTCTGCCGCATGTTGGTGGACATGGAAGCGACCACACGCCTCGACCAATCAACTTTAGGACAGTACTCCATCCACCAAATGTCATTAGATGTGGCAGCGAGCAATCTTCTGTCAGCTGCAAGTTTTATAAAGTATTCCCTGTCATCATGACATCGATTTTGCTTGATGACGTGTATGTCAAGGAAGTCATTTCAATTTCTATCTCATTTTTCACTTACAACATGAAGACAGTTCGACCTCCACACACACACACACACACACACACACACACACACACACACACAAGAATGGGATTGTGTTACTGATTCAGAGATATCCCTCTGCTTGGCATGCAAGACACGGTGATATCTGAACAAACGTATTTGTAAGTAATACATCATAGTCATGACATACCTTGACATCACATCCTGATGGCATATCCGACCTACAACTCTCCTCTCACACATTCTCTACATCCACAATTTTTCCCCATCATCATCGAGCAAACTTTCTTCATTTAAGCACAGAAGTTCTTCTCACGTCCCTTACTATCCCTGACTTGAATAAACGGGAGGTAAAAGGAAGGAATAGAAAAAGAAAAATGCATGAGCTTCAGTGGTGTAGTGGTTAGGGCCGCTGACTATTAATCTTGCGGGCCAGGTTCGAAATTTGCACATGGCAGTCGGCTCCCACCCAACCCAGCTATGTTGTTATCACTCCCTCAGTGTAGAGTGTCTACTTTCATTCACATATCCAGATTTTCTCTGCCACTTCTGTACTCACAACCGCGGCAACACAAATATATCAATTTGTCAGAAAGTAATGTTGCTAGTTGAAAAAAAAAAAAAAGGCCATCGAAGGACACACAAGATGAAGATAACCAATCCAATCCATGTCAACCCAGTACCATCTTGGGAAACACAAGAAACGCGGTCTGTCAAACCCGTAAAATTCAGGATTAAGTAAGACCTAAACACATTTCTCTTTTGACCTCAGTGTCAAACTTCAGAAAAAGGTTTCTTTTTTTTTTCCTGTTTTTCCCCGACTGATGATTTTTTCAGTAAGCAACACCAAACACTGGCTTACATCTACACCGGCCAAACACTGACCTCGGCCAACTGAGCCGTTTGCTTTATGAAGGATCAAACTGGGATTTGGTCAGGCAGAAAGGCTATGCAGAATGGTGAAAAATGGTTTGGTTGTCTATCGTTTTTCCCCACACTTTAAAGAATACAGTGGGACTCCGTACATCAGGCCACAAATGGTCAGAGAAATCAGAAATGCTTTGAGTTAAATGTACGTCGTTATGTAAACAATTTACCACCGGCCGCCCAAGATTCAGCCTCGTACCATCTGAATGACAAACCAGTTAGCTATGGTCACGTGAGGATTACCAACGCGAGCAAAGGTGATCAGATCGTGATGTAAATATAAATTCACAATGTGTCTATTCTAAACGAGTTATCACGATAAAATTCACTTTTAAAAAAATTTGTAATCGTGATTTTACTTTCGTGTTCTTGTATTTTGTGAGATAAACATGTTTTTTTGAGATTTTTACTCACTAGTGAGTGAAGCGCTGCTTGTGGCTTCTGTACTACTTATGTATTACTTCTGTAGTACTTCATCTGCTGTTGTCGCCTGTAGAATCTTTGTAAACCTAACCAGTAGGATTCCTTATACCCAAAAGATTCTTCAATCAGAAAAATATAACTTGATTGAAGCAGACATACGAAGTTACAGACAGATCACATCTCGAGAAAGTGTCCACATATATATACCTCACGTAACACTCGCTCTCGACAAACCTTCAAACACAAGTTTGGTCTTGTGTTTCTGAAGTGTATGGGACGGTCTAGGGATAAGTGACCATTTAAAAGTTGGCGAAATCGCACGTATTACCTGTGAAATATCTTGTCCGACTATATTTCTACCTTCAGAATGTTGTTTGTATTGCGAATCTATCTATCTATTTATCTATCTATCAACCTATATCAGCCCAACAGAAACAGTCTCTCTCTCTCTCTCTCTCTCTCTCTCTCTCTCTCTCTCTCTCTCTCTCTCTCTCTCTCTCTCTGCTTACGAGAACTGCGGAAAGTATCAACATATAAGGCAAAAGAAAGGTTCCGCCCCTGAGCTACAAGGTTGGACCCCCTCCCTCACTCATACAACTTGTCCCATCCTCACACACTGTACAACAACACGACAATAACAACTTTCCATCTCCACATTTGCCTGAAATAACCCATATGGGACACAGGACACGTGTACTCCCAACTGTGGGACAGGCGAAAAGCTCTTTTATGATAGCAGAGGTGATGCAGAGCCCTTGGTGCCTGAGTGCCGCCGCCCTCCCACTGCTGGTGTAGCTGAAGGATGTCGTCCTTGATGTATGGCAGGTCCTAACGAGTCCTATCCACCACGAGCAAGAATATTCCTGGGAACGTCCTCAGGTGTGTGGTGGCTCTGAGCAGTTTCCTCAGGGTGCCGTGCCATAATGTCTTTCTCTGAGAATGTGTCTGAGTCTCCTGGTGGAGAGGGAGGTTTCGTAATCTTATATTCATTTCAATAGACAATTTGAGGAGATTTTCTGAGTTGCTGTGTTTTGAAATTGTATGCGAGGGTCAGAGGAATGGTTCAAAGTCTGAGTTCAATCTATCATGGTTGAACGAAATTGTTCTTAAGATATGCCTAATTTATCCCAATAACATTCAAAATGTGTTCAATGATATAGATGTACAGGGCATGATAATCATTTATTTCTTGATTATGGACAAAAGATGGTCAAGCTTTTTAATTCGAGGATGAAAATTGGAAAAATACTATTCATTTATTATACGAAATGTGTCTCAATAAATTAATCATCAGTATAAGACGAGATCTGAAGACTGGAAGTTTTTACAGTGTGACCATTTTTCCTCAGAAAGTGGTTACGCTCGCCACAGATTTTCTTCTTTTGTGGCTAATTCTCACACGAGAGTATTTCATGTTTTATGCCTCGAACACAGCACTTTCTTGCTCCGTCCTAGTGGTAAGAGCTTGTGCTAATGTCGGATTGGTCGATAATCTCGCGTTGTGGGTGAGAGTTCGAGGTGGGAAGTAACACAAGTAGAAAGGCTAAAGTGGTAGACGTAGAACTGATACTTCTTACACGAGGAAGGAAGGAAGGAAGGAAGGAAGGAAGGAAGGAAGGAGAGACATTTACTGAGAGAAAGAAGGAATAAGAAGACAAAGATAAGAGATAGTGGAAAGGACATAGAGCTTTAGAGGCTGTAGGTACAGGAAGATATATGACGGGAGATATTATTGGTGTGGGAGCGAGGGATCTGATATTGCAAAGCGGGGAGGAGCAAGGACGAGCAAGGAGGATATAGCAGGAGAAGGTATCTAATGAGAGAAGTGATGGAGATGGGGAGAGTATGATAACACAGCGTAGATAAGAGAGTACAAGATGAAAGGTTGGTTATCTGGCAACATAGATGTTGAGGGTTCGTGTGGCTATGTTATGGTCGACTCTGGACTGCGTTACTCATGGGAAGAGAGTCGGACGGACGTGGAGACACTCACTGCTTAGGAACCTGAGTACAGACATTACAGGCACTGCCTTCAGTAAGGGCTGCGGGTCCTCAAGTCCGAACAAATGGCTGCAGTTAGCCAGCCAATCAGTTCTTACTTATCCCCATTCCAGTGGCAATTCAATCTGCACATTGGCTCTCATGCCATCCATGTAATCTTAAACAATGACCGGGAAATTGTCGCTATACATCTCGCAGAGTCACGCTGGGTCACGATCGTGAATGATGAGGAGAAAAACGGAGAAAAGTATGAGAAAAGCAAAGAGAAGCGTGGAAGAACATGAGGAGATAATGGAAGAGCAAAACAAACTGGGAACTGAAGAGGAAAGACAGAAATAGAAGGTTAAGAACCAGGTGAATGGAAAACAATGAATCAGAATGGTAGTAGACGAAATATTGAGGAAAAGAGAAGGGAATGAGGCAGATGATAAGATAAAGAGGGTAGCAGACGAAATATTGAGGAAAAGATAAGGAAAAGAGGCAGATAAAGAGGATGGAGATGGAGGATGAGAACGAGAAAGGATAGAAGGGGCGTGAAGAGAAGGGGAGGATGAGAAGTGGAGAAAGATGATAGGAAACCTTGATTGACGGAAGAGATGGTAGTAAAGCCGGATAGGAACTGTGCATGGAAAGGATGCAAGCGAAGAAGGAGCGAGTAAGGATATACATAAATTCAAAGAAAAATGATGATAGGAGATATCAGAATCAAATGATCATTGCATAGAAGCTCCGTAGAATAGAAAGACTTTTCTGTACTGATGAAGATCAATGTAAAAAAGAGGCAAAGAAAAAGGAGGAATGTAAACAGCGTAGCATAACCCGAGACCCAGATTACCATGCAGGAAAAATGGCGGCACCAAGACCTGCTCTTTATTTTCAGAGGTCGCTCGGCCCCAGGCGGAGTTTTGCACCTTCGATCAGTCTGCCTCAACTCTTGCCTAATCTAATCTTTATTGGCCTGAACCAATCGATCATCCAACCAGCAAAGTTTTTCAGCACGAGACATTTTGCTCCATCCCCCACCAACCAGCCACCACACAAGCGCTGTAACTCCTCGTAACTTGGACTCAAACTGGGTCGCCATTTTACCTACATGTTCCTCCTGCAGTGTAGGAACTTGGTGGCTTCTCCCAGTCATATCCATCAGCTATTAAACCTCATCATGCTCCTAGTCTAATATTCAGCTTCTTTTTTACCCAGACGACTCATTAAACCACTCTAACTTTCTTGGCAATTATCTTCTCTTTTCATCCGCTTCAAAATTAGTTTCCTGTAGGTCCTCTTCTGGAATCTCACAGCGATACCCTAATTTGTATTAGTTTTCATTAGAGTCTCGAAATTTTCAATTATGCTGCGGAAGGACCGATTCATTTTTCTTTTCTCTATTTACATCTAATGAGAATAAGACTCTTCTTATTATTTCTTCTTAGAATTCAGTCTTTCCAACAGCTGGTTACGTAATGCCATTCACTTAGTTTATTTAATGTTACAAAAGTATTTACCCGATGATTTCCAGCCTCTTTTCCTTCGGTTGCGTCATTACGACTTCCATAAGACAACTTAGTCAACTTGCAAGTCGACAATCACGCCTGGATAGACATCTAGACATCATCAATAAATTCAGCTGTGAATGATTCTCTCAGTCATACATCTTCAACCTCTTCTCTCTGCAGTATGGATCCGTCCTTGAACCGCTCCATCTTCTTCAATTTATGGATCATTTCCTTTCAGATCTTGGCCGGGTAAGCATGAAGAGAATCTATTTGTCTCCATCAATAAAGTTTGAGTAAGTTTAGGACTGTGAGTTCCACATGAACGTAAGTGATTTCCCAGGTATACAGCAGACGTGGCTGTCCGTTCTGAGCATTTTGCTTTCTGCAAACAACAGTGAGGAAGTTCTCCAGATTAAGGGTGAAGACAGACTCAGAGTATACACATAGTTCTGTTGGCCGTCTAGCGAATAATACAACTGACACCGTAGGACAAGCAATATCCGCTGAGGTACTGTGGAGACAAGAGGACATTCCCTAAGAGGCCTTTTTCTGGAGATCAGTTCGTTGAAGAGCGGGAGATCGACAGTTGTTGGAAAGGCTGGCAAGAGAAGATGGAGAGCATTTCAACACACTATGTTTGAATTGGAGGACCTTGTTGCTTCAGTAAGTGATCTCTCTCTCTCTCTCTCTCTCTCTCTCTCTCTCTCTCTCTCTCTCTCTCTCTCTCTCTCTGGTAACTTGCAGCCTCGAGTTGGTTTACAATGTTTTCTTCATTTCTTGTCTTTTTTTTTTTTTACCTTTTCTTCTTCGTATGTCATGCGTTGAATATGTGCTTTTATCCTTGCCTTTTATCACTTGACTCACATTTGCTTTTTGATTACATGTTCCGTTTTTTCCGTTAGATCATAAACTCAGTTTATTTCCTTTTCATTTCTTCTGGATTATGTTCTACCTTCGTTAGCTTCTAAGATTTATGAACTTCGTTTCTAATGAACTCCAGCACCATACTGACTGCAGTAACACTGTATGTGTGTGTGTGTGTGAGAGAGGGGTGGGTAGATTTATTAAGATAGCTCCTCTGGGTGATGAGGACAGGCGAAAGAGAAGTTTGATTAGGAAATTTAGAGTTTTGCTACGCAAGGTTGTGTGGCCTCTGACCCCATGGCCTCCGTTACTGTGACCCTCCTTTGCTTTGGCTTCTGTTGTTGTGGCCCATCACAGTAGCCGTCGTCGCTGTAAACTCCATCACAGTACTCGTGCCCTTGTATATCTATATGGAAAGGAACATTCCTCCCTCCAAGTATTCACAACCACACATATCTCTGGGAACCCTTCTTATACCTGTGGCTGATGTATGTAATGGGAACTTTAGAGTCAACAGGATACTGTAATACGTAAATCCATTGCTGCAAAAACACCCCGTATACACTGGAGGACAAGGGGAACTTTAAGAGCTTGTGAGTAGAGAATACAGAGTTGGCTCCTGAATACAGAGAGGGTGAGTGACTAATGGTGACCCCAGATTTGTATGCACCAGGCAGGAGAAGTGTTAGCAGGGATGTGTATGTGTGATTACTGTTTGTGTGTTACGGGGACAGAGTTTACTTTTCTTTATAGATGTTACGGCCAAGAGCATTCATAAGTAGATTAAGGGCAGAAGAAATATAATCAAAACTTGTTCGTTCGCTAAATGGGTGCATATACGCAGCGAGGTCGTATAAGATCTAAAGATCATCTTACACACCTGAAGATGTTGAAGATTGGTGATTAAAACTTGATGTTGGCGACCTTAACGACCCTGGCAGTTGCTCAGTATGAAACCCATCTTCGCTGCGCAATTCCTGTTTCAATGTTTTTCCCTTCAGCTCTACGCAGTGAGGATTTCCCTGGTCTACGCTGTGCGCGGCCATACACACACACACACACACACACACACACACACACACACACACACACACACACACACACACACACACACACACACACACACACACACACACACACTCACCATAAGTTTTCACATGAATACTTCAGTTATCTATGTAACATTAAACCTTCTTTTCACCATACAAATTATGTAATGTAAAGAGTTTCAGAGCAGCCGCAAAAATAAAAGAATCCCTCTTGAAATTAAGTGGCGATGACGAGCCTGGAAAATGTTGGTAGAAGAGGAAAACAGACGGCTGCAGGACCTGAGTATATGTGTGGGCGAAGTGAGAGGCTATGCGCTATTGATCCACGCAAGGTAAATGGGAACAGACATGAGAGAGAGAGAGAGAGAGAGAGAGAGAGAGAGAGAGAGAGAGAGAGAGAGAGAGAGAGAGAGAGAGAGAGAGAGAGAGAGAGAGAGAGAGAGAGAAAAGAGAGAAAGTCAAATGAAATTATGATTTTCTTTCGAGAACTTCATTGCTAACCAGTCTTCTGAGGATTTCCTCTTACCTCCACCATTTTCCCCTCGTCTTGCCTCCTTTTCCTGAGTCCTCTCCTTCTCAGAACCCCCCTGCTCCTCCTCCTCCTCCTCCTCCTCCTACTCCTCATCCTACTCCTTTACCTATACAACCTCTCCCCAAGCCATTCTTCCCCCCTGCCCCATAGCCTCAACCACATAAAAGCATTATTTTACGAAATGGCTGTTGCTGAGGCCAGTGGCATGGTACAAAGCATTTATCACGGGGCAGCCCACGGAAATTTTAAGCATAAAGCTTTAGCGTTATAGCCACGAGCTTACAAAAGAATGAGCAAATTTGATGAAATTATGTCGTGTTAGCACATGCGAATGCGGCCGCTGCTCCTAGTACACAGGGCCAAGCTTGGTGGCCAGGAGCTGCTCGTCTGGCATGTAGAGGTTCCTCGCCCTGGTGGCTTGGGATCTGTTCCTCGGTATTCCAAGGTTGCTTGCCTGGTTGCCATGGACTTTTCCCGTTAGCCAGCAGCCGCTTGTCTAGTAGTAAGGAATTGCTTGCCTGTTAGCCAGGTGTCGCTTGCCTGGTGGTAAGGAATTGCTCGCTTGGTTGCACACTGGTTGCTTTCTTGGTTACCACGAGCAGACTGGTTGCCATGTTTCACGGGTCATGGAACATCCAGCCTGTTGCAGGGGAGGAGATCCAGCCCCTGGTGGTGGAGGGGGCGTGTAGCAACAAGGCACAAACTCAGCAAAATGTAGTTACAACAAAGACAAGAAACATAACAAAAACAAGAATAGTTGTATTAATAACATTAGTGCAGTGCACTACAGAAATAAACACGCAACAGACAGACATACCTTTACATCAGTGTAAACAAGACTCATATTAAAATGTCAGTAAAAACAGAAAACAAACACATTACAAACGTAAACATTTCCTTTTTAATGTCTGTCCTCGTTTTCATTTAAGGTAAACATTAAGCATATGCAGATCTAGTGAAGAAAAAGTAGAACTTTATTTCCAATTAGGAATATAGTATTTCATCAGCTTGCATATGATCGCAGTCTGTTTACTGAAGCAAGAGAATATCACCTTAGAGTTTAATTTGCATCGTGGTATAATGCTGAGAGGAAAATCAAAAAGGCTTTTTTATAACGTTAAGATCATATTTACATCAGTATGATTCATGTATTATACAAAGAGAAATCGTGAACCAGGAAAATATATGCGAGGCTGTAGTACATGGAAGGGTTGGAACATGAAGCAAGAATTATCAAACTAATAATGTTGAGAAAGAAGCCATTGCAATACTGTGGAGAACATTTTCATTTAAATCCTCATTTAGAAATTCATCAAGATGTATGAAGACCTTACATATAACACTCTTTTTCACACGGAGGGATACATGACGTGCAAAAGCGAATAAGATAAACAACACTACATCATCGACAGAAAAAAAGACTGAAAATGCAACTAACAACCCATGAAGTATATTTCTCAGTCCTATTTTCAGCATAAGGGACCTCGACAACGGAACGGTTGAGTCAGGAATTTATGGACGTCGAGTTTCTTTTTATTTTTCCAGAATTTACAACACACTTTGGGTACAGTATTAAGTTCTTCCGGATGTGTAAGTGGCGAGTGTGGGGCCGTTGTTTACGAGAGTCGCCAGACAAAGCGATAACAGAGACGGAGTGTTTGGAATTATGTGTAATGTGCCCATCATTTTTGCCAGGGGAGGAGCACGACATAAAACCAGCCCCACTTTTACCGCGACAGCCGTTGTTGTGAGTTCGTCCCTGGATGGTGTGGGTTATACCTTTACCAGAAGAAGGATGGCGCGCCGCTGCTGGATCTGTGATGACCCTTTACAGCGGCGTGAATACCTGGAGTGATTTAGGACTTAAAGGATTAATCGATAATCATCTCTCAGGTTGAGCACTGTCCCCCTCGACAAATGTTGTGTAATACTGATTCTTATCAAACTTCTGTGACCATATCCAGTACAGAGATCTCCGTTCTGCAGCAGGGTATCTCATGCACACCCCCCTCGCAGATCCTCACTTTCAACTCTCATGAACTTTTTTCATGTTACCGCCCTTATCAGTAGTGTACCACCTCACTTTTTCTCTCATCCTCATTCTCGATCCTCCATAGCATTTTCTTCCTTTTGCCTCACTCACACACACACACACACACACACACACACACACACACACACACACACACACACACACACACACACACCGTTATTTTTTGTTCAGTCGTGTGATTGTGAGTATTTTTTCGGGTGACAGTACTGTCTTGACTTTCAACATTTATCGTAAATATTGTTTTCTATTTCACGTTACCTCAGCTTCAACGTTCCTATTTCTCTTTCTGACTCTTTCCTATAGTCCTCATTAAGATGTCAGGAAAGACACCCATCACCACCAACTGCCTTCTTTTAATGACTCATATTTCTACTTTCAATCACTATGATGCTAATAAGGTTAGTCTTCCCGCACTTGTTGCCTCAGTTCTCCTCAGTGTGCTGTTTCTTTGTTCTCTCTAGAGGCGCTTCCAGAGTCTCATAATCCAGATATCACAAGATATTGATTCCTTTGACGCATATAATACAACCATGAGCGTTGATAACTCTCATACAACCATGACCATTCATAACACTCATAGTTAACTTCTTTTTCTTCAACGTCCTCTGGTTCTTCTGCAGACTCAGGTGTTGAACCTCTAACGCCTGTAAATAATAGCGTCACTCGAGTACTGTCAAACAGAAGTTGTTTGATCAAAGAGGCGGGATCGCACCCTCTCCCTGCACAGCCCATGTTGTGCTCCTTCCATGTGCCAATCTACGGTATGTCATCCGCTTCCAGTCTTCCAGACGGGCAACCATAGCTCTTGGAAATGAACCGGCGATCCAGAAGCCATCGTCCTCCACATTTATAGCCAAAGCAACGCGTGCCTCTCGGCTGGTTTCAATGTCCGTTCCAGGAGGATTTTTGCGGCTGGAACCGCGTCCATAACATTTTACAGTCGCTGGAATTTGCATTTCTCACTTTATCTTGCTGGTCCCTTGAGTTTTGCTCTCTCTCTCTCTCTCTCTCTCTCTCTCTCTCTCTCTCTCTCTCTCTCTCTCTCTCTCTCTCTCTCTCTCCTTATACTCTGCTCTTCTCTCTCTCCCTATACTCTGCTCTTATCTTCACCATCTCGTTATCACTCCATCCCATTATGATCACTCTCCCGTTGCCTCTACCGTTCCATTATCGCCACCATCTCATTACGTCTACCGTCTCACTGCACCCTATCTTTTCCCTCCGTGTAATGGGTCTGGACCCCAT
This sequence comes from Panulirus ornatus, assembly GCF_036320965.1. NCBI lineage: Eukaryota > Metazoa > Arthropoda > Malacostraca > Decapoda > Palinuridae > Panulirus > Panulirus ornatus. Next base: position 1,831,119 of record NC_092251.1, on the reverse strand, counting down.
ACAAATGACGTCTGTTTCAAGATACATTTCACTGGTTAGGTTCGCCCTACCGGCTTTTACAATAGAGAACGGAGTGTGACGGAGTTAGTTTACTATTTTTGTAGTGTATCTCAGTCTGACCATTCAAATCAGACGTGTTTGTCATTTTCAGGGTGAAGCACGTTGCCTTGAGCTCAGATGTGGAGGCGTTGGACGGATAAACAGTAACGTTGTGGAGGGTTTGTTTAGTTTACTGTCTTTACTAAGTCAGTGTCGATGACAGAGGTTGTTGATCTGTGTTTTTTCTTTAAATTACTTGATATCTATAACAGTGTTTCTGACTAGGGTGAGGATACACTTTATATTTTTTGATTTGGTAAAGGATAAGATTTATATTTTCTGAATTAATGAGGAGATAAGCATTATATTTTCTAAATCATTACAAGATAATTCGTATTAGTAAAGGAGATGATTAGAATCTCTGAATTAGTAGAGAAAGAATTAGCAAAGAATTAGCTTTGGTTACCATGCGTTAGTGAATAACGGGCTTTACATTTTGAGAGCACTATCGTTTCACCATCTTGTCTTGATTTTGTGAGCAACATCTTCGCTGCGATCCGTCAACAACGGTTCTCACTCTTCACAATCATTTCCCATCATCACTCACTCACCACCACCACACCCATCATCACTCCCTTCTCGTCCTTCACTATCAAACTCCATCGTCATCTCTTGTCGCCCTACCCCTCACCCTTCACTATCAAACTCCTTCAATACTCAGTCTCAGTCTTTATCATTATAAAATTCCCTCTCACTTCCATCATAACCTTCCTTCACCGACCATCTCGATACTCCATCTCATACTCTGTCTTGATGAGCTTCTCTTATTGGCATCGACATCTCTGCTCTTCCCTGCGGGAGTATTCCCGCTCAGACTCCATCACAGTCGACAGCCAACCATCTCAAGATCCTCGCCATACTCTCAATAACACCTATAATGCCCCATTACAATATCTCTACGCGCTCTCGTTAAGATCACCTCTCTCTCTCTCTCTCTCTCTCTCTCTCTCTCTCTCTCTCTCTCTCTCTCTCTCTCTCTCTCTCTCTCTCTCTCTCTCTCATCTACAACCCACCCACCCTCAGTGGCCCGCCTCCTTGCCAACCCTAAGACGGTTTCCTTCTGCTTCGCCACCGCAGTTGAATTGCCTCCATTCAATTGCTCCTCGAGTAAGTGTCACAATCAATTCAGTCTCACGAGAACGCCAGCTTCCATACTGCAACGTCACTGAGAAACCATACAGGGTCTGAGGGCGCTTCGAATCCAAAGTTCTAGGACGCCAAGACACTCAAGAGGCCATAGACAGCATTCTGAAACCAAAGGGAAGGATGAGACGTAGGATATATGGACATAGGAAGTCCGTGACTTTGCTCATCTTCTCGGTAGGCGAACATCGTACTGTGAAGACTCCAAGAATCCATGACGCGAACGAATCCTGTCAATCGGTGGTTGAGGAAGACTTGAGTCTTTGCGGAGCGCGAAGACAAAGTCAAGCAGGTCTTCCAGTTACCCTTCGGTGCACGACTACCACTATACTACAGTTCTTTCCCTTTGGTCGTACTGTCTTTTATTCCTCCACTTTTTTCCTTCTTCACTATACCTCCCCTCTTTCGCTTTCATATATCGTACTCTTCCTCTCGCTCTCTCTTTCTCCTTTCCCTTATCATTTTCTTTCTTCTCTCTTCCATCCGCATCCTTCCCCCTCCTCCACTCTTCCTTCCTCCACCTCCGAAACCTATTATGACGCAGATGGTGTGGTCGTCGGCCGGCTGCATATCCTGGCCAGAGCGGCTTGCACACCCGGCTGCCCCGCGACACAACTGCTGTAGTTCGCTGGGTATATATATGAAGGTTGACCCACCCCGGCTGTCGACGCTCAACAAACCCAACACATCTGAATGTTGATGTGGACGTAGATGTAGCCGCTGACGTCGTTGTAGATGTAGACGTAGGTGTGATTATTGACGTAGATAATTGTAGAGACCAACCAATAGTGTTTCCGCAAACGTTCGTCAGATTTTCAGGATAAAGTAAAACCATCTGAATACGAAAACCATCATCAGTTCCGGGGTCACAGTTCTGTCTTCCTCAGTCACAGGTTTTATATGTATCATCAAACAGGGACTTTACTGTTCTTGTGAGTCCTCTTCACCTTTAAGAGTCAGATGTATGAGCAACGAAAAAACTCAAATTAATTTTTCTATTTATTTTCACACTTTTCATTTTACCCCTCATCTAAGATGGTCGTGATTGGAGTACATATTAGCCCGTGCCATGTCGGCTACTTAAAAAAGAAAGCCAAGTTACTCATGAATGTGAAAAGGAAATATGTTTTCCTCTGTGAATGAATATGTCGCGACGATTTTCTGAAGCAAATGTGAAATTATTCATTTCTTAAAACCTCCGCGCTTCCCTGTGCAGACTCAGACGTGAATGATGACCTTACTTTCCACTTACTTGAGAAACAACCAAAATATTCTGTTAATTATCTATATTCTTTAGCAGTTATAGAGTTATACAAAGTTATCCGGCTGATATGTATAACAAATGAATATAGATAAACACACACACACACACACACACACACACACACATAAACGCTACAGAGCGACGATCCCTCACTGACGTGTACCACAGACGGCCAATGATCCGCCAGGCTTGTGTGTATCTGGACTGCACCACACACAAGAGGAATTATAGAAATGGATGTTTTATCACCCAGTGGACTGTCCCGAGGGCTGATGTGGTGAGTGTGTCGTGCTGCGTGTACGTAATGGTTGACGGAGGGTGTCGCCGTGCTGGGTGTAGCATGGTAGGGTGGGAGGTGTTGTCGTGGTGTTGGCCAGGCCCGCTGCACCAGTCCGCTGCTGCAACGACGACGCAGCATCATGATGGCAGTCGTCGCTTCTTGATGTTATAACTGCAGTGGTTCAGGCCTCCCGCTGGCAGGCTATGAAAGCGTAAGGCTCCCGGGGTTTATAAGAGAGTCCTTACGGCACGTGCATAAAACTTGAACCATTAGAATAAAAGTGCAGACACACACACACACACACACATACACACACACACACACACACACACACACACACACACACATACATACATACACACACACACACACACACACAAAACGGCCGCTTGATAGACAGAAAGATAGATGGATCAAGCAATCAGTTAATAGCTAAGGATAGATACACGAATTGGTACATAGATTTAGATAAATATGCATAAAAACAATGTGACCTTGTGAACAATCAGCTGGGATATGTGATTTATGATTTAAGAATCTTAATCTTACGAGTCATCATAAGGATATCTTGTTGATCATGAAGATATCATACATTACAAGATCTACTGACTCACTTATATGGTCATCAACTTCCTCAACATCTCCCATGACCAGGGTGAAAAAAAAAAAACGAAAAAGAATCCCATGAACACGAATCCCATTATTTCACTTGCAACAAAGCCATTTTCTGAACATGAATATTAATTACCTCATTAATATGCATGGTGAGGTATCCAATTTTTTTTCCTAAATGCACGAGTACACATGGCAAGACTACATACGAAGGAATTTTTTTAATGTTTCTTTTAACATTGACAATGAACACAATTTGCAGATATTTGTTGAATAATGGACAATACCACTTTTATATATATATATATATATATATATATATATATATATATATATATATATATATATATATATATATATATGCGTTATGGACCTCGCATTCAACCTCGCTAAATATATATTTATAAAACCCAAGAGCAAACTGAGGAAGTCTTTCCCTATCATTAGAGCCCACTAACTCATGTACCATTTAATGGCATTGTAAGATCATGTAATGATAATCTCCACAAACTCTTCTTATATTTTCATCGTCTTGATAACCAGCTGGTTATTGTCATTATTATCATCATTATGATCATTGTATCATCATCAATGTCATTACTATCGCTATATCATTACTATTCACTGGACGAAATTAGTGAAGGTTCCTGGGAAGGATTGATTGATGTCACTCAATTTCCAAATCATTTTCATGTACGTGATTCTTGTTTGTTCTTCCTGGAGAGAGACAGGGTCACAACAGGTGACGGACAGTTAAAGAAAAAGACATTATCGCAAGAAACAGGAAGACAAACATACAAGAGAGACAAACGCAGACACAGACACAGCCGTACATGCCCCGGAGCAATTCATTAATTTCCCCCAATTGCAGTCGAGCAGCGAAAGAGGAATATGTCGTTTGACAACTCATAGTTTCCGCCACGATAGCCCCGGACATTGACTGGGGCTCGATAATTAAAACTGCTGATACCGGAAGCTTTGGAAATCTCTTCACACTGACTATGGAGTGTCAGATCTTAACGTTTAGCAAAGTAATCGAGTTAGTGGGGTTTTTTTCCCCGGTATGTGATCTGCAAGAACTTGAGGTATAGCTTCAGTCGTGGATTGGATGAATACCTTAGCTATGTGTTTCCCTCGGTGAATTTTGTGTATGCTTTATTCACTGAATGATGAGCTCTACTGGATGTGCTGTGCTTGGCTGAAGGCTCATAGTTCCGGTCTAGCATGGGTCATTAAATGAAGAAAACAGATGAAGGGTAAATCCCGGGCAGGATGCCAACAGAGCGAACTCTCTTGTTCACTGAATGGCGAGAAAATGAGCTGTTGTATGCCTTCTATCCTCATGAATTTTGTATTGTAAATGTGAGAGGAGAGAAATGGTGTGTGTTGCAAGTGTCACAGGAGAGAAATTGCATGTTGTCAGTGCCATCTGTTGATGTGTTGATAAGTGAGATGGAGAAATTCACATTGTTGTATGAAGGATTAAAGTTGCCTGTCTTGCTATTTGGAAGGCAGAGAGGGAGAATTTTTCTATTTTGGGAGATGGAGGAAATCTGTCTCGTTATCTTATTCAATGGAACCTTTGTTGCCCTCCAAGTATAGGAGGGTTCCCGTTTTGTCTTTCTGATGAGCGGAGGGAACCTGTCGTCTCTTCAGAGGAAGGGAAGGAGCCTCTTGGGTTTCCTGAAAGGTGGAGGGAAGTTGTTTTCTTCGTGATAGAAGAAACTTGTCTTCTTAATGTCCAGCGAATCTTATCTTTGTCTTCTGAATGTTTTAATGTTTTAACGAACATTATATCCTGTCTTCTTCGTGTCTGCAGACCCTTACATCTTGTCTTCAGGATGCAGAGAACATGGATGTGTTTTTCAACCTTAAAGAAAACCATCTTGTTTTCTTCATGATGAGGAACCTCTTCTCTTCTCTTTTTTTCTGAACAAGCTCGTCTTGTCTTCACAGTGATAAGACAATCCCATGCCACCTACCCCGTAGGCAGGTGAAGTTTTGTCTTTCCCGTAATGACACGACCTTATATTCTGTGCTGCGCACGATGGACGGAACCTGCTACTTCCTGTAGTGGTACAGAAAGTGTTGAGGCTGGAACAGTCGAGCTCATCCTGTTGTCTGAGCTACGAGGCGAGCCGTACCGAAGTCTTGTTTTGAAAATGATGAGAGATACACATCTCTTCTTAATGAGCGAGTGATCCAGCCCTGTCTTCCGCGAGACGAGTGTATGTTCCACACTCCTGTGAAACAGGCTTTTGATAGGTGGAGGAAACATCTGTCCTTTTTTGGGAGCAACATTGACCAGGAAGACAAGACAAGGATTTTCATTTCCTTAAGTGAAGTCGGACTCTTTTTTTTCTTTCATTTTCTATTTTTTTTAAAGTTTCCTAAGCTCTGTTTCAGTTAAATTTCAGCTAAAAAAAATCAATCTTTTGGACAGATGAGTATGCTTTTCGTAAGCAGATAAATGATCTTAAATTTTACTTTTCTTTTTTTTTTGATGCTGTCTTCATGTGAAGTTCCTTCTTAGCTTCTTGGTGTAAGATGCAGATCTGAAGGTATATATCTTCGTTTCGTAAATTATAATACGTCCAGAAATCTACAAATGATAAATAGATAGTTTTCCTCTCTCGGTTGACTTCTTTCTAAACGTCCTCGAAATCTATTTATGAGTTTCTATTCCTTGCGATTTCTCTCATATACGTGTTTCGTTAGATTCTACGGAACCTTGACAATTACATGTTCTTTAGGAAACCTTCTGACAAAGTTCTGTGTCTAAAGACCTGTGCTTTTACGCCGAGGAAAATAAATGTAAAGAAAAGCGTCATTAGTTTCGAATACTCAGACACATTCAGGCATCCAAGCCTTCGTTTGCTCGCTCCCGTAGAGAGTTAGGGTGCCGGTATGTTTCGTCTGAGAAAGGTGGAATAGCATTGTTTATTGGTATAACCACCCACCTCCGCCATCTTCCTTTTCATACCCACCATATTGCCGGCACAACTTGCATGCTCAACACTGACATATTTTCCAGAAAATATATCGTCCCAGCATCTAGCAATGTTTATCCTGCCAATTGTATGAATAAATGATAACTGCTTGTGAGGGTTAGTCATCGTGCACCCAACAACTTCCTCAGTATGTCTACAGATAGAGGACTAGACAGCCTTTTGATAGTTCGGAATATTTGATTCCTTCATACATAATATGATCAACAGCTTTGCATATTTTTGGTGTTGTAAGCAAAAAAGTGACAGGAAGTTCTTCACTGCTGTATCAACGGAGAGAATCTGAGGGAATACGGGAGGAGAGAGAAGGCCCCAAGACTGAATAAGTAGAGGGAGAGTGGGAGGGGAGATAAATCTCCATCAATGAATAAATAAAGGGAGTGAGAGGAGAGTTGTGTCTGCTATCACGAAATCACTGGGAGGAGACTGTGGGAAGAAAGATGAATCTCCAACACGTAATAACTGACAAGAATCTTCAGGAAGGTAAGTCCCCGCCTTTAAATGAAGGCGGAAAGAGGAACCTCAACCACCGGATGACCCAGAGTAGCGGAGGAGAGATGACTCACCACCGCTAGGTTACCTGAGAGTGTGTGTGTGGGAGAAGAGATAAAGCTACACTGGTAGTGAGAGGAATTGCCGGAGTGTAGCGTAGGTGAAGCTTCACTAGACCAGCTGCATTTAGCAATATCTAATACGTGTCTTCTACTAAGGGTAACAAAGAGTCATAGGAAATCTTAGGGACCCATTACTTCTCCCTATTACCTTACTTGAGGAACCTGCATTGTAGAAGAGAAATATCAACTGGTTACTCCTCTCAGCTTCCATTTCCTTCCCGCTCCTTCGACAGGCATCCTGAATCCGCCTGTATGCAAATGAGGTGTCTCTTTCAATCATAAGATGATTATCAAAACCATTGAAAACACAAGTAAAGTTTCGTTGTACAGAATTTTCAATACTGATTTTTCTAGATTTTCTTTGTATCTTCAAGAAGTTTTATATCTCCCATTACAATTGAATGTGGCACACAAAAATCATTTAATGATATTGCTCCATGAAAACATATCAGTAACCCAACTTACAGACTGTACGTCACTAGAAACATCGTGCAGCTGTGAGCACATCTGCGCAATATCTTCTTTCTGCCTTTGAATCAGAATCTTACCATAGAGGCGTGAGTGGGGTGAGCGATACGACCCCTCCTCCTCCTCCACCCGAGTCCCTCCCTGGCCAACACAATAGCACTTCAGACCAGCCACGTCACTAGGCCCATTGTTCCTGGCCGTCTCGTCCACGGCGTTTAGGGTGACACTAGACTCACCCTTATCCAGAAGACCCAGCCAGCTACACACACGGGGCTCTTCTTACTTTACAAGTTGCATAAAATCCTTTAAACGCTTATATCATACTTAATTACTATCGTTAAGTGATTATCATTTTTCTGTATTATATGATTATTTCTTTACAATATGAACCTGATAGGATATGCTTAGTTGACTTGTCTGCTGGGAATAAATAACTAATGGAAGAACATGACACATGTTTTGATGTGATTCAGATCAAGTATCTGGAAGATGATTCCAGATGAATCAGTTGTGTCACACTGTTGTTGACTGAGTTTGTCTTCGACTGCAACTGATTCGTTAGTTATCTGGACTTTAGCACTAATGACAGCCAAGATCATTATAGCCCTCAACGTCAGGTTATAATCACCTAATCTAAAATTCGTCAAGCTAATGCAAAGACCACAAACACTCTCACTGTGTATGTAGTTCACGTTATGTCGTTGCTGTTTGTCAAAGGTAAGATGATTTGTCCCAAGCGACAAACTGGAATGTAAAGAGAAGGGATGACTTGAGGAACTCAGAGATGAAACAATAAAATTCAAAGGAAGTAGACAGCAGGAGGCCCGTCCATCCAGTGGAATAGTTTGGGGGTGTCAATCACTGCATACCTGAAGAAACGATCCTCGTATGATCTATACATACTTCTCATATGTAAAACAATCATTTCCGGATCATTGTAAGATATTCTGTCTTACGGATGCATGACTTTTTCATACTGTATACAGCAAGTGATATGTGCAAAGCATACAAAATGTTTTATACATAGAATTCTGCACAGCAGCAGCAAAAATTGGAAAATTGTGTACATAAATTGTTGTATGTAAAACTGTGCATGTACTGCATGCAGGTCTGTGTGTGTGTGTGTGTGTGTGTGTAGAATAATTACTGTGTAGACCAAGACTACTATTTCCTTTTTTCTTTCGAGGATAACAGATTATATATATTTTTTGTTTTACTTTCCAACTCAATATGTCGTTTCCATACGGGGAAAAAATACTGAACAAAGTTCTGAAGTGAAGGGTTGAAGGTCCTCAGATGAAGAGGTTATTTATGTTAAGTTGGTCACGTCATCCATGATAAAGTGATAAATATATCAGCATTACAAATCGACATCACTTAACATACCTGACAGTTATATCTTCTGTAAGTATGATGGAGATCAAGATCTTATCGTTTGGGTTTCGTTATTTCCTTAGAAAACAGAAAGTAAGTTTCCTTTAATTTTCTTTCCTGAACTTGGCAGTCTTCAAAAAAAAAAAATCCGAAGGTTTGATAGATTTGAATTTAAATTGTACGCTATATCTATTTTAAAAGAAATAACCATGAGTTCTTTTCTAAGCTTCACATTTTAATTTTCAACTTTTTATTCATATATATATATATATATATATATATATATATATATATATATATATATATATATATATATATATATATATATATATATATATATATATATATATATAATGAATTATTCTAATTTGATGATAATGGTTACATATATGTAATAATTCATGATTCAGCTACAGTCAAAATGGTTATATATGGATAACAATGTGAAGTCCTGCTCTCCTTGGGCACATTACATCTGTAGCTACAGCACATATGGCTCAATATGAACAGATAAACACGAGGCATTCGTCCCAACGCCCCTCTGAGAGATGGGAGAGTCGTGGAGGGAAGAGCTCTCTAATCCGCCAAGTGTAGCCTATTAACACTGCGGAAGAAGGGAAGGCAAGACCTCACCTTCAGACGTGGCAGTGAAGAAAAAAGAAAATCCACACAATCCAGAGTTTTTCCCCCAGAAAACTTTTATCTTTAACGTGAGAGGTAAATCTTTCTCAAACACCTCAAGATTTCCACAAAATGTTTTCTGTTTGACTGAGCAGTAATGCTTTTCCACACACCTCAGGATTACAGCAAAAAGCTTGATATCTGCTTGAATGACAAAGCTTCCTCACATACCTGTAGGTCTGAGGGGAAAGTAGTATATTTGCCTGAAATATGTTTTCTCGTATACCCTCTGGTTCAAGAAGAATTTCCTTTTTACGCTTAACTCTTCGGAAAACGTTTCCAAACATGTGAGAGTTTAAAGGGAAAGTTGTACACCAAGCTTAGCTGTAAATCTTTCGACAAACCCTGAGCTTCCAAGCAGGGTTGGGTTTGACCGAACGTGATTCACAACCCAGCAGATTCAACACATCCCAAGACCCTTCAAGCCCACGATGCATCTACCATGAGAGACACCGAACACTTACCCTGCGCACACCTTTCGACGCTCACACGACATCACTGTGCTTTATGACCTATGGTCTCAACCGGTGGACATGGCCAGCTTCCTGAGCGCTGCACGAACCTCATACAAATGAAAGAAATTCCTGTAAGAGGAAGTATATATATATATATATATATATATATATATATATATATATATATATATATATATATATATATATATATATATATATATATATATATATATATATATATATATATGTGTGTGTGTGTGTGTGTGTGGTGTGTTTGGCTTGGAAATTTTTATTGAATGACTAATATTTCTCATGCTCGGCTCCATTTTCATTTAATTTTCTAGAATACAAAACAGTTTTTCTTTACTGGATATGAAATCACGCTCAGTTCCTTGATGGTGGACTCAGTCTTCTAGACAGTTTCCATCCTATTCATATTCACCATTAGCTTAAGTATCCAGTAAATATACATGTCATTATTCTTTAATGCTTCTCGTCAAATTCAAAGGACGTTACATAAAGGCAGGAGAAAAATATATATATAGTTTCCTCAGTACATCACATTCATCATTTTATGTCGCACTTAAACAACAAAATGTTTACCAAATTATGAGACATTCATTTTAGTTGTTTCTTTTTTGTCGTCCATCTGGCGACAAGACTGAGCAACAGGCGGGGGGGGGGGGGGGGGGGGGTGTTAAAGAAGAAAAGGGTTGTTCCCTTTCGTCCACGTAGCAGCATGTACTGAGCAACAGACGACGAGAAAGAGAGGAAGAGGGATGTCCAGTTTTGCATATCAACAGAGGCAGCAGGCTGCTGTGGGGCCCAGATATATTCCTTAGGCAAACGTTATGACGGACCTCGAAAACGCCCGTATAACTGACCGGCTGGAGTACACCACCACTACTGCCACCACTGCCTGCCACCACCACCACTGCCACCACCACTGCCACCACCACTGCCACCACTGCCACCACCACTGTCACCTCTCGTGTACCATCCTGTTCTAACGTTTCTCCTGGTCAAGGCAGTGTTTGCCTCAGAGTTACATGCGTCAGATCCATAATGCATAATCTTCTTCCTTGTAAAACACGTCTTTCAATCTTCCTTTCTTTCTTCTTTTCGTCTGAGGTGTTCACATTAGGGAACGGAAGATTCTTCTGCTTGTGTGGGCCTTCATCGTCCTGCTGGGAGAACCTTTACATCCACATCGAACCCTCCCTCCCTCCCTCCTGTGGCCAATATGTTACGTGCAACCCCAAATAACAGAGGATATACCACCTGACTCTCTCCAAACACAGTGGAAAATATGAGTCAGTACTCTATCAAGAGTTACTAATACGAGACAGAAAAAGCCAGTTATTCTGGTGTATAATGTTTCCGTGGGATAAAACATTTTCATGACGGGGAACTGTGGATAACCTCCGGGGTATTCATTCCCTTACAAGTATGATGGTTTGGGATAAACTGTAACTAATTCGTGATCAAGACTGGTCACGTCTAAGGGGAAATGATTCATTTAGGAAAAAGAAAACAGCGAATCTCTGGAGGTGATTGTTTATTCATACGAACTTTGAAAATATATATTGAATCACCAGTGTAGAAAGAGTTAGCCAACCTTAAATTGGTAAAGATACTGGCCAGTACTCTGGGGAGCGTCATAACAAACTGATCAAGTTTTCAATGTTGATTGGAAGATGCATATACATTACGGATGGGATTCGAACCCTAGAATCTGACCACATAGGCCTTCGGTTTACCATGAGACATCTCTGCTTATGTGAAGAGAGGACAAGGAAATGAAGACACAAAAATTCAAAGCAGTGTCGGATCCTCTTGACTACAGATCAATGCTCTCCTGTTGGCTATCGGTCATACAGAGCTACTGATCCCACGTATTTCAACACCACGATCCGATTCGTCTGTAAATCTAAGCAAAAGTTACGTTGCTCGATTTTTCACCTTCTCGTACGTCTGCCAACGTTGCCTATCGAGAGAAGTCACATTGATCTGACGCAGGGAAAAGTTGTGTCTACCGTAGCGTAGTGTAGCTGTTACTTGTGATATATAACACGTCCACCAATTTATTTTTCCATTCCTGACAGTATAGAAATACTGAAAGGGTTCCATCAAGTTTTTTTTAGTTAAATGCAATTTTTCGAAGTGTGAAATAGTCAATACCTTTACATGCCCATATATACATGTATAGAATTTACAAATATATATATATATATATATATATATATATATATATATATATATATATATATATATATATATATATATATATATGAATATATATATATATATATATATATATATATATATATATATATGAATATATATATATATATATATATATATATATATATATATATATATATATATATATATATATATATATCATCTTACGTCACCTCACCTCTCTCTTTCTCTCTCTCCCTCTTCTTCTTTTGTTTTCTTCTTTTTCTCATTCACTCTCCTCTCTCCTCTGCTACCAGTAGATACCCTTGCCTCATAAGATATAATCTGAAAATGAATGAAAATAGGCGAGAGGCAGTTAACATACGTTACTGCGCCTTAAAAGCACTACTTTAACTCTGGGGTATTAATTATAACCTGGTAAATTTCATATCTTTACAAAGACTTTGCAAATACCCGCAGGGAGGGTTCCATTAATGTTGCAATCGGTGAACAATACGTTGCGTTGTGCATTTTCATTGTGAATTTCGTCACTGAACGTAGAACCCCATGCCTTAGTGGATTGCCCTGACCATCTCTGAGAGGGAAATGACTTTCCCTCTGGATGAGGCGATGACAACTATAATTTTCAACTGTTTCTCTGAAATTGATCACAAAACACGATCTCAGGCGTCACCTTCTCTTCCCTTTGATTGCATCATTGACAATCCCTCTTTATTGTCACGACTGACACTACATACCAATCGGTCTACATCCTGCTCGATGTTGTCATCATGGATGAAAACATCTCAGGCAGGCATGACTGTCTCCATCCAGTCTCCCTCCCCCACCATCAACAGTTTCTCCACATTCACACATTTACTGCACATGCTATCTATCTATGTGTATATATTTATATATTCTTTCCATTTAACCTTCCGGATCACTTTACATTTTGCTACTTCTTATTTCTTTTCGTCTTCGTGAGATATATTACCTTAGTGGTTCCCTGGACAATACATTCCATCCCTGTGTTTTCACGACCTCACACAGACATCTCTTTCCTCCTCCTCCTTCTCCTCCTCCTCCTCCTCCTCCGCTACCATCATGCAGTACAGTCATCTCGCGTATTAGAGAAATGTTTATCATCTGTTGAGGTCGCTGAATGTCGGGTCCCTCACCGCAAGAAGTTTGTATAAGAAACTCCTCAGTGTAATACATAACTTGCTGAACATTACAAATGTAAACTTATCAGAAAGTTAAAGTTTCTTTTACTAGCCTTCTGTGTATTGTTAAAGACGGGGGCAGAAGAGTAACGGCGCTGATAGCAGCAAGAGTTGAATGGTCCAAACTTTAAAGTCTGTATTACCTGGAAAGATGTTAAGTTATTACTATACAGCACTAGTGCATTGTTATACCTGAAGATATATTTGTTGTATGAAATGTATCCGCTTCTCTGTGTGTTGTCACTGAGTTACGGGGAGAGAACTCTACACTCCTGTTGCCCTGTCTCTTAATCTTGTATATATGTGCCACGTCTTTACTCCTATATGTGTGTACACATATGCACACACACACACACACACACACACACAAACACACACCATAATCAAACTCACGCACCCAATTATCGTCAAGCCACAAGGGGATAATGAAAACATCAAAAACAAATAAAGAAAAGAATAAATAGACAAATAGAAAGACAAGAAAAACGCGCAGGAAAGGGACAGAAAAGAAGACTCCACAAGAAATAGAAAGAACGATAAAAGAAGATTCAAGCAAACAGAACTTGTGTTAAGCAGACGGCAGCACCAGGGGATACTGAGGTGACTGAGAGACCTGAGAGACTGAGGAATAATGGACTCATACCAAGTTGCTGGTGAGGTTGGTGGTGCTGCTGTGGTTTTCTTCCTCCGTGTGTGAGGCCCTGACACCCGACCTCTCCCTCCTAAAGAAGCACCGTCGCCTTCCGCTTCCTCCAAGTGCAATCCCGCGTTGGACTATTTTTATAGGGAGTAAATCAGATGTTCGACCCACTGGTGAGGGAGAATTGAAGCTGAAAATGGATACAGCTGTACCCAGACGGTAGGTATCAGCTCCCTTCCTCTTCTTACACTTAACCATTTTCGTCTAATGATAAGAATTTAGAATTATTCGGTCTTCTTGTGATGATGTAAGGTATTGCTAGGAAATATTCATGTGGAAAATATAATTCCCGAAGTCATGCCTACTGCTGAGGGAGTTACAGGGCCACAGAGTAAGGGAGAGAGAATGAATAAAGGGAGATAAGGGTGAAGGAGGTATGAGGGTGAGTACTGATCCTGTAAGAGAAATGTGTTGTTATTCTTTGGTGATTCAGTTCACTTGGTCATCTATTTTCATGTGTCTCCCCCTCTCTCTCTCTCTCTCTCTCTCTCTCTCTCTCTCTCTCTCTCTCTCTCTCTCTCTCTCTCTCTCTCTCTCTCTCTCTCTCTCCCCCCCCGTTTGAAGAGCTGCAATAGAATTAGCAAGTGTCTCTCTCGGTCTGGTGTCCTGCCTCCATTCAAGAGCTGCATTAGAAATAGAGAAGTGTGTCTCTCTCTCTCTCTCGGTCCCACATTCAACACCACTTAATTAAAAGATTCGCTAAAAGCTTTCCGTCCGTTTTACAGAAGTTCCTTTGACTAGCTCTAGTTTCTCATTTTCGCGATGACCATCATTTTGGTGTATTTTTGTTATATATATATATATATATATATATATATATATATATATATATATATATATATATATATATATATATATATATATATATATATATATATATATATATATATATATATATATATATATATCATGGCGTGTCAATGATATAGTCCCAGTGATATTTCAAGGAAAGTAACGAATCATTAGAAAATGAACACAGTTCAGAGAGAACTTGAACCTTTGTTCACCAGTCGTCGAAGAGTTCAATTACACACTCTCGGGATCCCGTGCCAATTAGACGGTCAGAACACGCATTCACTGAACTTATTTTGTTTTTTTGTCTTTTTTCGTACCATCTAAGAGTCTCTGCAGAAGCGGCTACAGATGGATGGCAAGGACGGTGCTATTAACTAAGGGGAAATGCTACAATAAATTTCATCAACATGAAGAAAATTACAATATGTCTCTAAACGGTTTTTGATCAAGGTATTTCCCCAATGTTTAGAGAATCACGATATCCAAACAAGGTGTCGTGATGTTTTATGATATTTTCATAAAGATGATTTTTCTAAATGCTCTTCTTTCTCCATCCCGCGATGAAGTCACCCACAATTGTTTGGTCACGTTCCAAAACTATGTATTTGGGGATATACACAATAAATCGTCACAGTGTCTGATATGCTCCATACACTCACTGATCAGCCAGTTGAGGCTTAATGGCAACACAACAGAGGAACTTCGACTCATTTTGCTTTCCCGAGGTGCACGGGCGGGAGAGGTTTGATATCTACTGCCTCAGCCAGGATGGCAAGTTCATCTCCACCGACATAGCTAACGTAAATGCTGGTGTGTCAGCCTCCTTCAACGTGCGGCATCAGTCACTTGTTCTCACCCACCACTTAAGATGAGGCAGTTAAGGAGGGAGATAAGGCACTTCTGCAGTTGAGGAAACATGGAGCTTGTTGACAAAACTTGACGTTTACGATGAGAGATTAACAGAAAAGAAGACAGCAGCTTGAGTCTGTATAAATTCCTTATCCCAGGATATTACCAAGAAGGAAGAAGATCCAGCGTCTGTCCTTCAGTTTATCGGTAATATAACAGCTGTAATTAGCAGCTTAGAGAAGCCTCAGACTGGATAATTTGCCCGCAGTGCTAAGTTTGATAAGACTGACGAGGACAGGGACACTAACACTAAGATTAGTCCCGGAACTGATGACTAAATGGTCTTCTGTTATGATGTACACGACAGGAA